>NC_080556.1:497500-740000 GCF_028640845.1 Ahaetulla prasina | reverse complement strand
AGGGGGAGGGGGGAGGGGCTGGCCTTCCATCCGATGAAAACCCCGACTGTCTGTCCGCCTTGGGACAAGGCGGCCAGTGTTTTGGGGAGATCCTTCAGGAGGAAGGGCCCCGTTGCAAGCAGGGGTACGGAGAGAAAGAGAGACAGAGAGAGAAGGAGGGAGAGAGAAAAAGACACACAGAGAGAGAGGGAGGGAGAGAGGGAGAGAGAGACACAGAGAGAGAGAGAGAAACAGAGAGACAGAGAGACAGGGAGAGAGGTGGGGGGCAGGCAATGGCATGCAGGCATCGGAAACAGATGGGTCTGGAATGGTCAGTTTGGAATAAAACCGGAGTTTGAAACTTGAAAGTTTCCCAACCTTAGTTGCTTTAAGAGGGGTGGACTGCAACTCCCAGAATTCCCCAGCTCTGCAGGATGGTTATGACCTGTCTGCAGGCTCAGAGAGCACCAAGGAAGGACCAATCCTTCTCCTTCCCCCTTTTCTCCTCCTCCTCCTCTCTGCAAACCTCCTTGCCTTCTGATGATGTTCCCTAGTTGGGTCATGAAACATCTGCAAGAAAAACCACCAAGCTCAGAGAGCATCAAGGACCCTACAGTCCTCCTCCTCCTCCTCCTCCACCTCCACCTCCTCCTCCTCCTCCTCCTCCTCCTCCTCCTCCTCGTCTCAGCAAACCTCTCTCCCTTCCAACACTGAAGTCATAACCTAGTTGGGTAATGACATGTCTGCAGGAAAACTACCAAGCTCAGAGACCACTGACTCCTCCTCCTTCCCCTCCTCCTCTCTGCAACGCCCCTCCCTTCTAGCATTGATGATGTCACCTAGTTGACATCTTCAAGAAAACAGCCACATTCGGAGACCCCCAAGCACAAACTTATGAATATTAAACAAAACTGAACGAAAGTGAACCTCCCCTCCTATGACGCTTCCAGCATAAAGTTCAAGAAAGCATCCAATTAAAAAAATTCTCTTTACGGCATTCGCTTCCTTTTATCCCAAGAAGCATCTTCAATATCCATTAAGATCCAGAGCCACTGATTAATCAGTACAAAGTTAGCCAACTCTTTAATTCAATTGCCCATCCTTATTATCTACTTTTTTTTAAAAAAACACCTCTTTAATTGTCTTTTTTAAAACGTACATTTGCAATGGTCTAAAACACATTTCGATGTTGTCCGTAATTCGGTTTTTAGAGGCTGCTAACCCATCTGGACCCAACTGTGGGAATCCAAGCTGTTTTAATTGAATATCCTGCCATTCCAGCGTTTTAGACAAACGGAGGGTCTCTGGCAATAAGCAGAAGATTGAAAAACTTAATTAGCAATAAGCTGATCTTCTCCAGGCTTCGCCCTTCTTTTAACCCGCAAATTCCAATAAAAAGGGGAAAAATACAATTACTTGCATTTTTCACAATGAAATTATTCCAGAATATGTATATTTTTTTCCCTGGGAATAAGGCTCTAAATAATCTTTTCATCCCAACATTTTCCAAATATGCTGGAAATTTGGGGGAATTTGAACTTTAAAGGATCACTATTATATGTTACAGCAACTCTATACAGGTTGCCTCGGCATACGACCACAACGGAGCTTGAAACTCAGTTACTAAGCGAGACATTGGCCACTAGAGGTAGTCCTTGGCTTACAACTGTTCATTTATTGACCGAAGTTAAAACAGGGACTGAAAAAAAGGGACTCAGGATCGTTTCTTACGACCATCGCAGCCATCCCCAAGGGGTCAAGTGATCAAAATTCAGACACCTGGCCATGACTCACATTTATGACAGTCGCACTGTCCCGGGGTCACGTGACCTCCTTTTGTGACCTTCCGACGAGCATAGTCAAGGGGGAAGCCGGATTCACTTAACAACCGTGTTGCTAACTTAATAACTGCCAGCTTCGCTTAACAACGGTGGCGGTAAAATGGGCCAAACTCACATAACAAGCATCTCGCTTAGCAAGGGACATTTTGGGGCTCCCTTATGGTCATAAGTTGAGAACTTCCTGTATTCTGCAGGTTGTGTTTTTGTCATGGGAATGTTGCAGTGTGGAGCGGGTTGGGTTTGGGGCTGCCAAAAAAAGCCACAACCTTCGTCTCCAACCTTGTGCGGCTGCTCCAGAGGGAGCTGGTTGCCATGTCCTTCAAGCATCTAAGGAGAAAAGCCAGACAAATTCCTGATTTCCACAGAAGACGAGAATAGCCGCTCGCCCACCGCTGCCCCCCTGCTCTGCCACAAAGACGTCGCTTTTAAACCACGGGAGATGAAACTGAACCGGCTCTTATTTTTATTTTATTTTATTTTTTATTTTTACGATCTCTGCAATCAAGAAAATACAGCAAGTGGGAACATTACAGGGACCCTGGTTTAATATCCTGGAAAAGAGCATTCGTCTTAAAAGTGCAGGGGACATCAGGGGAAGGGAGGGAGGGAGGGAGAAAGGAAGGAAATGTAGGAAGGGAGAGAGGGAGGGAGAGAAAGAGAGATAAAGGAACAGAGGGAAAGGAAGGAAGGAGATAAGGAAAAGAGGGGAAGGGAGGGAGGGAGAGAGAGGGGGAAAGAAGGAAGGGAGGAAATGTAGGAAGGGAGGAAGGGAGGGAGGAAGAGAGATAAAGGAACAGAGGAGAGGAAGGAAGGAAGAAAGAGGAGAGAGAAGGAAGGAAGGAGGAAGGAAGGAAGGAAGGAGGAGGAGGAGAAGGAAGGAAGGAAGGAAATGTAGGAAGGGAGAGAGGGAGGGAGAGAAAGAGAGATAAAGGAACAGAGGGAAAGGAAGGAAGGAGATAAGGAAAAGAGGGGAAGGGAGGGAAGGCCGAAAGGAGAGAGAGAGAGAGAGAGAGGGAAAGAAGGAAGGGAGGAAATGTAGGAAGGGAGGAAGGGAGGGAGGAAGAGAGAGATAAAGGAACAGAGGGAAAGGAAGGAAGAAAGAGGGAGAGAGAAGGAAGGAAGGGAGGAAGGAAGAAAATGAAGGGAGGGAGGAGGGAGATAAAGGAACAGAGGGAGAGGAAGGAAGGAGATAAAAGGGAAAAAAGGGGAAAGAAGGGAGGGAGGGAGGAAGGGAGAGAGAGAATAGAATAGAATAGAATAGAATAGAATAGAATAGAATAGAATAGAATAGAGATAAAGGAACAGAAGGAAAGGAAGGAAGGAAAGAAGGAAGGAAGGAAGGAAGGAAGAGATAGAGAGAAAGAGAAAGAAAGAGAAAGAAGGAAGGAAAGAAATGAAGGGAGAGAGGTGGGAGGGAGATAAAGGAACAGGGGGAAAGGAAGGAAGGAGATAAAGGGAAAAGAGGGGAAGGAAGGAAGGAAGGCTGTGACTCACTTAACAACCATCTCACTTAGCAGCGGAAATTCTGGTTCCCAATTGTGGGAAACACAGTTTCAGGACCACGGACAGATCCAAACATGTGCCGATTACTCCTTGTTCTGCAACTACAGTTGGGACCGTGCATTTGGTCGCTAAGTGAAACTCTGATTGCGCTTACAATCCTACTCCAGCTTTGCAGACCTGCGAAGGTCCCACAGGGAACCTAATCCTGTATCTTTACCCTTAGACCATTCACACAAACAAACTGGGTTTGCCTGCTAAAAATGTATTTTTCGCCCATTTGCAAGAAGAGCTAAATGAAGAATGCAAACAGGCTGTGGAAAAGCAGAAATTAATTTTCAAATTCCTGCCAGCATCGTGTCTACAGGAAAAATAAAACATGCAAATATTGCCACATGCTAAAACCGTGGCTTGTTTAACCTAAGATTTATTGACCGAATCCCAGTCGGCTGGAGGGAGGGAATATTGGATATCAAAAGCGAGAAGTCTGCATTATGGCTCAGTTTGCAAACTAGACTGCTTTTTGTGTAGCTCTCTCACGGTGTGTAAATGAAGCACAATGGTTCCAAACAGATCGGGTGTACACAACCTTTTGAGGTGCGAACAATACTATTGACAAGTCACAACAGTCTGTTACCACAACAACAGAAGAGTGGAAGGAAGGAAGGAAGGAAGGAAGGAAGGAAGGAAGGAAGGAAGGAAGGAAGGAAGGAAGGAAGGAAGGACTGCATGATGCTGTTACTTAAACGCAGAGTTTCTCAACCTTGGCAACTTGAAGATGGATGGACTTCAACTCCCAGAATTCCCCAGTCTTGGAGCAGTGAATATTTTTTTTCAATCTCTAATGCAACCGCGAAGTCACAGAGAGTCGCCATATCCTGACTGCAAAAAAAAATAATATAACTAATATAGATTTCCCCACTAGATGTCGGCAAAGACCAGGCAGGAAAGGAAGTTGAGCTCCAGACTGCCTCTAGTGGCTGGTCCAGTTATTGAGGCCAAACCGGATCAGGTTATTTATGAGCAAAGCTTTTGAGTTCCTAATTTATGGAGCCATAAAGTCATACCTGAAGGCAAGTTCTCTTCAATCCCCTTGCCAAATGTTGTATATTTCTTTTTAAGTGAAGTGCTTGGCTGGTCTCAGCAGCAGCCAATTGGAGACAAGTGAGGGCCAAGATCTATAATGGCTTTCTTTTTAAAGTGTGTGTGTGTGTGTGTAGTCCTTGACTCATGACAATTGAGCTGAACTGAAAAATTTGCTACAAAGTGAGACATTTATTAAATTCCTTCCTTCCTTCCATCTCTTTCTCCTTCCTTCCTTCTTTCTCCTCCCTCCCTCCCTCTTCCTCCTTTTCCTTCTTCTTTCGTTCCTGCCTTCCTTCTCTCTCTCTTTCTCCTTCCTTCCTTCTTTCTCCTCCCTCCCTCCCTCTTCTCACCAGGGGGGCAACTGGGGACAGGGAACCAGATCGCTCATTGTGGGAAGGGGGCCAACATTAAACAGAAGGGTTTTTTTGGACCAAACCCTGTGATTTACCTCCAGATCTTCCCGTTTGGACATAACCTTGAGGGTTTTTAAGTGTGTTGCAGGCTCCTTTCCTCCAACTCATTCAACATCCCCCCTCTGAGGCATCCCAGGTCCCTTTCAGGACCCCCCTTCACAACCACCACCCACCCCCGTGTGACTCCCTCAAGGAAGCCCCCCCCTCCTCAAAAGCCCAAAAAATATTCCTGGCACCCCAAAGAGCATCCGTATCCCCCCTCAACCCCCACCTCCCTTTTTAGGGCCTGCAAAGGAACCCCCCCGAGCTGGCTAAAACAGCAACAGGCCCAGCAGCCCTCTGCACATGCTCAGAGTCTGCTCTCAACCAGCCGAAGACAGTGAAGGAGAGCCTGATGCAGAAATCCTTATGATTTATATTGATATATTGATCATCAATTGTGTTGTAAATGTTGTACCTTGATGAAGGTATCTTTTCTTTTATGTACACTGAGAGCATATGCACCAAGACAAATTCCTTGTGTGTCCAATCACACTTGGCCAATAAAAATTCTATTCTATTCTATTCTATTCTAAAAGCTATTTTTGAAAACGAGATTTTGCAAAAATGAAAGGCAGAACCTGGGTTGGGGTGCATTTGCAGGGAACCTCAAAGCCGGCCGGTGCAGCCGAGGGCAGAGCACGGGGTGCCTTGAACAGCTTGGCAAAGGCCTCGGTCGCTTGGCACTCTTTGCCACACACCGCTCTGTCCCCACAAGCCAGGCGATGCGATCCAAGCAAGGAGACACCGTAAAACTGCAGCTCCGGAGCTCCTGCAGGCTGGTCCAGCCGTAACTGCAGTTGCAGTCCCTGAGTTATGGCTGCCTGCAGACCGGCGCAAAAAGAAATCCTCCCCTTCCAAGCCCCGAGGGTCGGAGCGGGGGCATGCCGGCAAGGAGACTGGAGGTGCAATTTCGCAAGGCATAGAGGGAGTCCTCCACGTACAACCACAACCGAGCCCAAAATATCCGTTGGTAAGCGAGACAGTTGTGCACAAGCTTCGCCCCATTTTACCACCCTTCTTGCCATCGTTGTTAAGTGGAGCACTGCAGCTGTTAAGTTAGTCACGCGGCTGTTAAGTGAATCTGCCTTCCTCGTTGGCTTTGCTGGTTGGAAGGTCATAAAAGGGGATTGTGTGACCCCGCAACCGTCATAAGTATGAACCAGTTACCAAATATGTTGACCTCCCTCCCTCCGCTTCACTTTCTTCTTTTCCTCCCTCCCTCCCTTTCTTCTTTCCCTTCATTTCTTCTCCTCCTTCACCTTCTTTTCTTTTTCCTCCCTCCCTTCCTCCCTCCCTCCCTCCACTTCAGTTTTTCTTCTTTTCCTCCCTCCCTCCCTTTCTTCCTTCCCTTCATTTCTTCTCCTCCTTCTCCTCCTTCTCTTTTTCCTCCCTTCCTCCCTCCCTCCTTCCCTTCCTTTTATTCCTTCCTTAGTTCTCCTCCTTTTTTCTTTCATGCCTTCTTTTTCTCCTCCTCCTCCTCCTTCTCCTGCTGCTGCTATGTTTTGCGTCTTACACACCTCTTTAGGCTTTTTATCATTCTATCCATTTTGCACCTCCAGACCGTGACTTCAATCCCTCCTAAGGGCCAAAGTGTGAAATATAAATGCAGGCCGAGATGCGCAGCTATTGCAATTGAATGAATAAAATACATAAATAAATAAATTCCGTCCCAGAGGGCAGATCCTCTCCCTCACCTCAATAGCAATGCAAGACATCAATACCAAAAGCATCGACCTTGGTTTGAATGCGCCCATCCTGACAAACCATGGTTTCTTGAACTATCCCCTAATGCAGAATTGGAGTTCTGTCTTCTCATTCGGTTACACACACACACACACACACACACACACACACACACACACACACCCAGGGAGGGACCTCCGTAGATGGGCAAGGAGCAGTCAAGCCGTCTCTGAGCAGAGATGAGGCAGTGAATAACCACGGCTGCCTTTCTCTCCCCAAAGGCTAAAATTGGATGGAGGGGAATCAGATTGGAAAATTTTTAAAGGCCGACCAATAGTCCTTTTCAGGCAAATGTCAACTGCAGCAGATCCTAAAATATTTATACAGCGAGTCCTCGACTTACAATGGTTCATTTAGTGACCGTTACAGGTCATTTTTCACACTTACGACCGTTACAGCCTCCCCACGGTCACCTGATCAAAAGTGGCAACTGACTCGTATTTATGACGGTCGCAGTGTCCCCAGGGGTCCCCTTTTGCGACCTCCTGACCGGCAAAGTCAATGGAGAAGCTGGATTCACTTAACGACCGTGTTATTCACTTAACAACATTAAGTGATTTGCTGAGCAACCGTGGCAAGAAAGGTCGCAAAATGGGCCGAAATTCACTTAACGACTGTCTCGCTTAAGGAACAGAAATTTGGGGCTCCATTGTAAGTCGTAAGTCGAGAAGCTGTATAACAACGTGAAGAAAATCTGCAGAGGAGTTTCAAGAAAGAAGAAAAAAAACATGCGATAATGTCCTTTTAAAAAAAATCAAAAGTGGAAAAAGGAAACTAAAATTAGAAGAAGAAGAGATCCCAAATCTTGTGAAATCATTCGTAAATCCAAAGATTTCAAGCCAGAATTAAAAGTCCAGAAATTAAAACTTGGTTCATGCCGGGAAGCTGGCTTTGAAAATCAACATTGTTTAGTTTTTACATCAATTTTCTGTGCCTGGACCTCTGCAATTCCTTTAAAACCAAAGCGCAGGCCGTCGGAACAAAAATGAACAACTTCACATCTGTATTGTGAGGCTGATGAGAAAGAATATAATGGCTGGTTGTGTTTTCCCACCGAAGGAGCAGAGAGCAGTTGTCATGGTGCTGAACACAAGCCAACATAGGCACTTGGAAACGCCTTGCTTGAATCGAACCAAGGTCAGGCCGTCTCTAGCCTCCTGCACGCAAAGTGACTCCAACGGGAACTTGCAAGCCAGCTTTGCAAAACCCTAGAAGCCACGATCCTGTTGCAAACAGGCACAGCAGTAAGCCAACCACAAAGGGGATTTCCAGCTTGAATATCAGCCTTTTTTTGCAAAAAAAAAAAAAAAAATCAGAGAAGGTCTGCTTCTCTCTTCCGTTGCACTAAACCGTAGTTTGTTTCTGAATAACGGGATGGTAGGCTGGGTTAAATCACCCATGGTGTTAAATCCCTCTTGGGCATCCATCAAAGCGCAGCCAAAAGTCATTTTCCAAGCCTCTTTTTCCCTGCGTCTTGGCATCGCCACCAGCTGGCCTGAGCTTTTCTCAAGCACAATTTTGCTAGTGCAAAACACACACGCTCGGCTGTGTGTGTCTGCTTAATACCCTGCTGGGATAACGGGTGGCTTTTGGAGAAGTCCAAAGACTTGCCACTAAAGTCAAGGACTCGCTACCGACTTCTCTGCTTCTATCCATTCACCCCAAAGACCATTAAAACATAAGACAGATGTGGGAGATATATATAAATGTTTTTCTGTCGAAGCACCTGGTCTACCCCAATATGGGAGGGAGCATATTGCTTCCCTTTCTCCTTTCAGCTCCAATATATATATATATATATATATGTAGGTCTTGGCGTATAAATATATATGTATATTTCCTTAACTCTTCTTTCCTATTTAAAACTCTGTCCCGGTTGGCTAAGAGTTGCTTTTCAGTTCCATTTCTTTAGTGATTTTCCTCTTGAACCTCTCCAACAGATCAGCGGCACGGATTAATAAATCACCCACCGTGTCCACAGATACGATCCCAACCAACCGCCTTGTGGGGTGATCAGCTGTTTATTAATCACCGGAATGGCTTGGTGGTTTCACGCTTTGCAGGAATCCCATGCACCGAAAATGTTTCCTTGCGTGGAGACTGTACAGGGTCTAATTCTCTGTCCCCGTTTTGTGTTTTGTTTTGTTTTGTTTTTCTAAAAAAATTAGGTTAAAATTGTAGCTTGGAGCAGGTAAGAAGTCTCACTGGGCACAGATGGAGAGGGGGAGAACCTGATTTTATATATATATATATATATATATAATTTTCGGCATCGAGTCAGCTGCCAGCCCCTGGCAAGAAGGGGGTTAAAAGCCAGACCTGATTAAGATTTTCTTCTTAGAAATAATAAATCCTGGGTGGGTGGGAGAAAAGGGAAGGAGGGGAGCCTGCCTATCCTTCCTGGAAACAGCAGCTTGGAGCCAGACAAGTCAGCATTCCCGCCCCCGCCCCCACCCCCCAAAAAAAACAAGCTTTGTGAATCCTGCAGGAGATTTTGCAAGACTTGTAAAAATCGGGGATATTTGAGGAGGTTCCACCCACCCGCTGGCAGGGGTCAGGGCTTTTCTGGTGTTTGCCATTCCAAAAGAACAACACAAACGGACCCACAACCAGGCAGAGAGGCTGGCAGGACAGCAACTGAAGAGGGCGGGGTTTTTTCCACCCTCTGTGTCAAGTTCGGGGCAAGTATGGAGAAGGCAGAGATTTTCTTCAACCCAGCGTCACATAAATAGAATGAAATGGATGAGCTTGGGTGAAACTGGCGAGCGGGACCGACCTGAATCCCGCACACCCCAAAACCCCACAAACATCTCCGTTTATGCCCCACCCACCCACCCCCTTTAAGAAAAAAAGACAACACGCAACCATCAGCCAGAAGGAGCTCGCTCTTTGCAGGAAGAAAGATGCAGGCTATATTATTGATATTATTATTATTAGATTATCTATTATCTATGGGCATTAGATTATCTTCTTCGGAAGCTGCCAGGATAAGTGCAGATTTGACCTTCCTCCCACGCGCTGCCCCCCCTCCCCTCCCCACAATTTGGAGAGTCACAAAGAAGGTAGGCATAGAATTCATTGTCAAACCCAAGGCTGAAGGGATTATATATATATATATATATATATATATATATGTATAGAATGGCAGGGGTGGAAGGGACCTTGGAGGTCATCTAGTCCAATACCCCCCCTCCCCGCCTGAGCAGGAGACCTTACACCATTGTGGACAAACGGTTGCCCAGTCTCTTCCGGAAAAACCTCCACCACAGTTAGCTTTTGGGAGGTAACCCCGATTTCCACGTCTAAGAAAGACGGGAGGCATCGCCCCACACAAACCCCAGCGGCGGAATTAGACCTGGGTCTCCACTGAGCCCCGTTGGAAGATTCGTGTGAACGGAGCCCTCCTTCTGATGAGATCTTCAAGGGGTCCTGGAGACGCTGGACACGCTCCTTCTCGCCCACCCGCGAAGTCTGCTGCATTCCCACCAGAGGGGGGGGCGGGAAGGACGGGGGAGGGGGGCGAACAATTCCCGCAACGCTCCTTTACACACGGCTGCCCCGGGAACAGGCGGGCAGGTTCACCTTCACACGTACCCGGGTTGGCTCGCGCGCCCCGTGGGGCCTGAGGCATTTTTTTTTCCGCCAAGCCAACTTCTCTCGGGACTGGCCGGGGTCCAACCAACTCCCCCGCCCCACCTCAAAAAAAGAGAGGTCAAGCAAATTAGGTGGCCTGTTTCTCCCTCCCCGCCGCCCCAGTCCCCGGGCACATGTGCCTGTGGGTGCGTGGCAGGCTGTTGCATAAACACCCGAGCAACTTAAGGCTCGCCTTGCACGCGTCTGGCTGCACGTCGGAGGCGGCCGCCAATGGAGGGTAAGTCCTTGGCAGCGGCTGGGGCGACACGCGTGACGCTCGGATGCACACCAGCCCGGGCGGCTCGGAGGACGGAGGGGTGGGGCTTCGCAGCCGGCCCCACACAGCCGCCCGCGTTCCCGGGTGGCCGCCCCCTGGGGTGAGCGCCAGCGCCCCCCACCCTCGCCGCGTGGAGCCAGCTGTTCCAGCTGCAGCGCCATCGCCTGCCAAGTGGGGCTACGGGGGGGGGGTCCCCCCGCTGCGAGCCCCCTTCCCCGCCCGCCGCAAACAACCGCCGCTTTCCTTGGTCCTGAAAGTGACAGTGAAAGTCTCCCACCCGCGGAAGGAGGAACACGGCTGCCCCCACGCGCCGCGGCGCCCCCACCTGCCCGGCTCAGAGCCGGGGAAGTTGGAAAAGAAGGTCGACCCCTCCTCTAATTCCGCCGCCGTCCACCCGCGCGCCCCCTCCCCTCCCAGCCCCACGCGCGGAGCAGCCCCCTTACCTGGTCGCCGAAACCCACTGCATCCACATTGTCACGCCTGCGGTCGCAGAAATGGGGAAGAGGGAGGGGGGGTCAATTCTTCCCAGCCATGCGGGGAGAGTTGTGGGGTGGGGGGTCGCCGCTGCAGCCGACCGGCGGAGAAAGAGAGAGAGGGAGAGAGAAAGAGAGAGAGAGAGGGCGACCCCCGCCTCCCCCAAAGCCGCCGCCGCGAAGTTGGCCCCGGCAGGCGGAGGGGTCAGCGGGGGCGCCGGCCCCGGCCCGAGTGGGGGGCGAGAGCCGCCCCCCGGCAGCCGCCCAGGGTCATGGAAGGGGGGCGGCGGGCGGTGGGCGAGGGGTCAGCCTGGCCGGGGGGCGCCTGAGGTCAGCCGGGCCGCTTCCTCCTCCTCCGCAGAGCATCCAGGCGGCGCCCGCTGCCCGGTCCCGCTGCCCGGTGCCCGCCGCCGCTTCCCTCCGCTCGCTCGCTGGCTCGGCAGCTGCGCCGCTGCAGCCCCGCCGGTGGCTCTGGCTGGCTCCGACGCTGCCGACGCCGCGTGGCCCAACCCCGCCTGACGTCACCCCCAGGAGCTGGGGGGGCATGAACCCCCTTTTCTTCCTTCACCCCCCCCCGTGGCCGTGGCCTTGGGGCGGAGGGAAGACACGGGGGCACGCGGGGCCGGCGGGATAACCTGAAGCAGGGGGCACTCCGGGGCCCATCTGTCTCAGACAGGACAGCCTGAAGAAAGGGGACTCCAGGCTCCATATGCCACAGTCGGACGGCCAAGATGCTAGGGGAATAGCCTGAAAGTGGACTCCAAACTCCATCGGACCCAGCCAGGGGTGTCAAATGACCAGCAGGATGCTGGGGGAAGAGACTGGACTCCAGGACCCATCTGCCCCAGCCAGGTGGCCATGTGACCACCGGGATGCTGGGGATACCCTGAAGAAGGGGGAGGAGGAGAGATTTCAAAAGAGGAGGGGGCAGAGGAAAGAAGGGTTTGATTTCAGACTCACCTGAAGCTTTGGAACAGCCTATCTGCGGGCCTAAACCAGGGTTTATTTAAACTATGGTTTGCCGATCAAGCCATGGTTATTGGGCACAGCTGCCTGCATCTGGCACTAACTGGCAGGTGACATTGAATTAATGCTAAATATATTTAATGCCGCTAATGCCGCTGGGGTCTTCCCAGGGCACAAGGATTAATTCTGCGCTTTTGTGTCCACTAAAACTGACCATCCGGTGGGTGCTTGGAGGGCACGGGGGAGAGGGAGGGTGATGGGGGGGGAGAGTCCTCTGGAATTACTGCGAGGTCAACACAAGGTCTTATCAAAGTTGAGGAGGGTTTGAGGGTGGGGACCAGAGAAGGAGGGAAAAGAGAAAGGAAAATGGTTTTGTGACGGGAACTTTACATCCAGCACTTTTTAAGGAAGGGGTGAGTGATCTGGTCATCCTTAGGGCTGAACTCAGCCATATGGGCACTTTTGGATGGTTAAGTCAGCTTTTTTTTCCAAACTTGGGCACTTTAAGATTGGTGGACTTCAACTCCCAGGATTCCCCAGGGAGGGAGGGAGGAAGGAAGACAGTGTGGGAAGAAAGAAGGAAGAAGAAAGACAGAAGGAAGGAAGGAAGGGGAAGGGAGGGAGGAAAGAAGGAAGGAAGGAAGGAAGGAAGGAAGGAAAAAGAGAGAAAAAGGAGGGAAGGAAGGGGAAAGGGAGGATAGAAGGAAGACAGGGAAGAAGGAAGAAGGAGAAAGAGAGGACAAAAGAAGGAAAGAAGGGAGGGAGGAAAGGAAGGAAGACAGTGAGGGAAGGAGGAAGGAAGGAGAAAGACAGAAGGAGGAAGGAAGGAAAGAAGGGGGAGGGAGAGAGGGAGGGAGGAAGGAAGGAAGGGAGAGGGGGGAGGGAGGGAGAGGGGGGAGATGACTGGGGAATTCTAGGAATACTCTTAAAGTTGTCAAATTTGACAAACTCTGCCCTGAAGTTTCTCTCCCTTCACTGTCCTATCCATCATAATTGCAACTCAAACGTTTCTAAGAGTTTGAGGGTTGCCATCTTGGTTAGGCCCGGAGATGGGGTGGGGGGGCCCACATTATTTTGCAATGGCTTTTTCCTTATTTTATTTTTTTAATGCAGGCACAGTAAGCCAAAGCAGCATTGATCCTTCTGTAAAGGAAGGTTTGAACAAGACCCTTCCACAGAGAGACAGGGAGAAAAAGAAAGTTTTGAGCCAACAACTAAAGCCAGTTCAAAAGTTAAAAGGGAGTCTTACAAATTAACTGCAAGGCTGTGTTCCACTCCAGTCCTCCAAAATGACTATTTAAGACAGGGAAAGTATTGAAAAAGAGAAAGAAAAAGTGCTTTTATTTTGGAGGGTGAGTTTACATCCGCATCGCCTCAAAAATAAAACTCCCTGCCTCTCAAAGCACGGCATAAATAATATAGAATGCAATAAATACGTCAACTCAGTTTATTTTATATATCAGAAGAGGCCCAGAAGTTTTATTGCAATTTTTGGTGTTTCTGGGCATTTTAGAGATATATATTTCCTAGCCCTTTCTGGGAAAGTACAGGGCTTTTCAAGTCCTTCAATTCCTCCTCCGCCTTTAGCCATTTCCTTTCGTATTTTTAATATTCGGGCAGGGGGTTATTGGTATTGATCCTCCCTCCCTCCCTTTTTCCATCCCTTCCTCCCTTCCTTCGATCTCTCTATATCTTTCCTTCCCTCCCTTTCTTTCTTCTTCTGTCCCTCCCTCCACCTTTCTTTCTTTCTTTCTTTCTTTCTTTCTTTCTCTTTCTTTCTTTCTCTCTCCTTCCTTCCTTCTGTTCTTCCTCTGTCCCTCCCTCCACCTCTTTTCCTTCCTTCCTTCCTTCCTTTTTCTTTCTTTCTTTCTTTCTTTCTTTCTCCCTCCCTCCCTCCCTCCTTTTCTTCTTCTGTCCCTCCTGCCCTCCCTCCACTTCTTACTTTCTTTCTTTTTTCTTCCTTCCTTCCTTCCTTTCTTTCCTTCCTTCCTCCCTCCTTTTCTCCTCCCTCCCTCCCTTCCTCTTCTCCTTCCTTCCTTTTCTTCCTTCCTTCCCTTCTTTCCTCCCTCCCTCCTTTTCCTCCTCCCTCCCTTCCTCTTCTCCTTCCTTCCTTTTCTTCCTTCCTTCCCTTCTTTCCTCCCTCCCTCCTTTTCCTCCTCCCTCTCCTTCCTTCCTTCCTTCCTTCCTTCCTTCCTTCCTTCCTTCCTTCCTTCCTTCCTTCCTGGCAAATTCTGGGAGTCAAAGCCCATCCACCTTCAAGTGACCAAGTTGGACAAACCATGGCTTAGACCAACAAACCACTATCTGCAGCTGTCCTCCACAACTAGAGACAGACATTTAGAGAGTGGGGAGATCCATCCGTTTTGTGTGAGTTCACAAAAAACCAGCTGAAGCAGCACCCTTCGGATCCCAGCAGCCCCTCTGAGGTCCAGCTGGCTGTGTGGACTCACACTGCTGGGTTACTTTACGGCTGCACAAACTGGGTTTGCCGCTAAGACAAAGTTGCCACCCAAATGCCCAGAGCTGCCTTCCTTTGGTTCGTTCCTCGACTTCCTTCCGATCCAGAGATGCTGAGGTGTCGGAAGTGATGGCAAAATGACTAACCTCACACCTCTCAGGAACGGTGCTAAATATTTAAATATTGGCTGACCTCACCTGTTCCTATGAATCACCTTTTATCTTTCCTCTCCTGGATTGCAACTCCTGGCTAGGAATTGCGGGGAGGTGGGGCTCCCATGGCATCACCCTGGACCCCACTCAGCAAAGTGCCGTGGTGGCTCAGGCTGTAAGATAGCCTGTTATTAAGAACACAAAGCCTGCAATTACTGCAGGTTCTAGTCCCACCAGGCCCAAGGTTGACTCAGTCTTCCGTCCTTTATAAGGTAGGTAAAATGAGGACCCAGATTGTTGGGGGTAATAAGTTGACTTTGTAAAAAAAATATACAAATAGAATGAGACTATTGCCTTATACACCGTAAGCCGCCCTGAGTCTTCGGAGAAGGGCGGGATATAAATGTAAACAAACAAAAAAAAGAGAGAGAGATGGCTTGCACAGGCCAGGATGAGCCTCAAGCCACCGTTCGCACCAAGACTTTAATTTAAGGAACAAAAAAATCAGACAGGACCAACATTTTACACCCTAGGAAACCCAGAAAATTACAGGTCATTTCAAAGGGAAGAAATGCCCATTTTTCTCTCTAAATCAGGAGTCTCCAACCTTGGCAACTTTAAGACTTGTGGACTTCAACTCCCAGAGTTCCCCAGCCAGCTTTGCTGGGAGTTGAAATCCACAAGTCTTAAAAGAGCCAAGATTGGAGACCCCGGCTCTAAATGACGGCACCGTTTCCTGTTTAGGGAAGTCCTCAACTTACGGCCGTTCGTTTAGTGGCTGCTTAGCGTGATAGAAAAAGGCGATTTATGACCACTTCTTGTAGCTACAATGAGTCCTTGGAATAGAGGTCTGTGAGGAAAAGTATGCGTCGTCCTCTACTTATAACCGTTCATTTAGTGACCGTTTCAAGGTTTCAACGCCACTGAAAAAAACAGGGCTGTTTTTCACACTTACGACCGTTGCCACATCCCCGCAATCACGGGATCAAAATTTAGGCGCTTGGCAACTGATTCGTATTTATGACGGTCACAGTGTCCCGGAGGGGATCGCGTGGTCCCGTTTTGCGACCTTCTGTCAAGCCAATGGGGAAGCCAGGTTCGCTTAATGGCCGTGTTCCTAACTTAACCGCCACAGAGATTCAAGGGGTGCAAGGCCGTAAAATGGGACAAAATTCACTTAACAACTGCCTCGCTTAGCCACGGATGTTTGGGGTCCATTGTGGCCCTAAGTCGAGGACTACCTGTATTTCATATATCAAAAAAAGGCTAAAGTGGAAGGATTTATTTCTCTCTTTCTTTCTATATTTATCATCTCTCTCTCTCTCTATCTATCTATCCTGTTTCCCTAAAAATAAGACCCAACCGGAAAATAAGTCCTAGCCTGATTTTTCAGGATGCTTGTAATAGAAGCCCTACCCCCAAAATAAGCCCCAGTTAAGATTGTCAGCCAGATGGATGCATTTGGTACCGTATGTCCCCCAAAATAAGCCCTAACCAGAAAATAATGCGTCTTTTGGAGCAAAAATTAATATAAAACCCGGTCTTATTTTCAGGGAAACATGGTATCTTCTATCTCTCTCTTTTCTTTCTCGTAGCCTCTGAGCATGTGCAAAATGCTTCTTGCTAACGTAATCCTCCCAATTCTAGGTCAACTCAGGACAAAATTCAGAAATCTTCTCTGTCTCAAAGCCACAAAAATTTCCAGTCGGAAAGTTGGTAACCCTGCCTGGGGTTATTTATGATTTCTAAGAGCGAAGTTTTCCCCAAAGACGGGACCCGATTGTCCCTCTTTCTTCCTGCCCTCAATGGGTCCCCCTGTTCTGATCCATGGGGTTGTGACCCCCTGCCCCCCATCCCCAGGAACCTTTTGTCCCCTCCCGCCCACCATTTCTCCCCCCTCCCTCCAGCCCAACGTGGGTGCTCAGGGAAGGCTGCCAATCCTGGTTTTGCATCCCTTCCAGACAGAAGCCTCTCCGAATTTCTTCCCCCAACCCCACACCCCCGTGGGCGGCAAGGAAAGATGCTCTCCTGGCGACGGTTACTAAGGAACTGCTTAGGATGGTGCTGCCGTTATAAAGTGGGGTGGGGTGCGCCAGAGCGGCTGGTCCCCTTGGGATTCATTTGTACAGTAGGGAAGCAGAAGATTTTCAACAAAAAAAAAAATGTCTGGTCTCGGAGAAAGTTTGCACCTTCTCTTCCTCCCCGATCTTTAGATCGCCTCCCAGGACCGAAACCGAGCCTCCTTGGACAAGAGCAGTCTACCTCCAAATGGAGGCGAATCCCTTCTTTGGGCCGTGTCAATTTCGGCATGGTTACGTTCTCGCATCCGCCATAAAGTCACCTCGCAAGGGGAGAGATTTCGTAAGTACAGGTCGTCCTCGAGTGAACGACCATTCGTTTAGTGACCGTTCGAAGTGACCACGGCACTGGGCAGCCGTTTGACCCAGGATGGAATAAGGAGGTCTCCTGCTGGAGCAGGGGGTTGGACTAGAAGACCTCCGAGGTCCCTTCCGACCCTGTTATTCTGATAATGGACCGCATGGCGTCCCATTTCAAGAAGAGGGATTCTGGAAAAGTTCTCAACTGCAGGGCAATTGTGAGACACAACCGTTGTGGTTTTCTTCAAACAGCTGCAAATTGTAGTGTGCTTTTCTCCACTTCGTCTGACGCTAATCCCACGACAAGTTTAATTAGAGTGGAAGGAAGGAAGGAAGCGGGTTCACTCGTCCGAAATACCCGTTCTTGCTTCTGAGTGACTCGCTGACAACCATGAACTGATGGGAAAGTGCAACCGTCAGAAAAGCGGTATTCGTAGACTCATAGAAGGCCAGTGCTGGAAGGGACCTCAGAGGTCGTCTAGTCCATCCCCCTGCTCAAGCACGAGGCCTTAGGCCATTCCACACAAATGGCTGTCCACTCCAGTTTCTTCTCCAAGACCTCCAGTGATGGAGCACCTACAACTTCTGGAGGGAAGCTCTTCCTTCCTTCCTTCCTTCCTTCCTTCCTTCCTTCCTTCCTTCCTTCCTTCCTTCCTTCCATCCATCAGTCCAGCTGTCCATCCAGCTGTCTGTCATGTATCTTACCTTATTTTATCTTATCTTATCTTATCTTATCTTATCTTATCTTATCTTATCTTATCTTATCTTATCTTATCTTATCTTATCTTATCTTATCTTATTTTATCTATCTATTTATCTATCTATCCATCTATCTATTTATCTATCTATCTCAGAATCATGGAATCTTAGGGCTGGAAGGGACCTTGGAGGTCTTCTAGTCCAACCCCTGGCTCTTAGGTAGGAGACCTTATACTGTTCTGGAGAAATGGTTGTCCAATACAAATCCTCAATCTCATTCTCTTAACACAGAATAACAGAGTTGCAAGCGGGGTTGGAACTTGGAGGTCTTCTCATCCAATTGCCTGCTTAAAATCATTCCAGACAAAGGGCTGCCCAGACTCTTCTTGAAAGCCTCCAGTGATGCAGCACCTACAACTTCTGGTGGCCAGCTGTCCCACTGATTAATCGTTCACATTATTAAGAAATTCCTCCTTAATTCCAGGTTGCTTCTCTCCTTGATGAGTTTCCATCCGTTGCTTCTTGCCCTGCCTTGAGGTGCTTTGGAGAATGGGTGGGCCCCCTCCTCTTTGGGGCAGCCCCTCAAACATTGGAAGATGCTATCAGGTCATGATTTCATCTCATATCGTGGTGGAATGCTTGAGCAGGGGGTTGGACTAGAAGAACTTCCGAGGTCCCATCCAGCCCTTGAGGGCCATGGAGGTCAGGAGAAAGTCCGAGGCGCCCTTCAGCCTCCATGAGTGAGATTGGAAAGAAGGGCTGGACACGAGGGGCCATTCGGATTTCCTGCTGCACAGCGCATTGAAACACTGTCAGACTATTTACTGAATCTGCACTACTATTAATCGTTTCATAGTTCCCATCACCCATCTCCTTCCACTTATGACTGTATGACTACAACTTGTTGCTGGCAATCCTTATGATTTATATTGATATATTGACCATCAATTGTGTTGTAAATGTTGTACCTTGATGAACGTATCTTTTCTTTTATGTACACTGAGAGCATCTGCACCAAGACAAATTCCTTGTGTGTCCAATCACACTTGGCCAATAAAAAATTCTATTCTATTCTATTAAGGCCTGCTGGCCTCATTTATGTCATATGTGCTCAGCTCCCAGTGATCTGCGTTGTTGTGCAAGGCCGGCCTGCTTCTTTCAGACTCCGCTGCATCGGCATCTTAGAGGTAGTCCTCGACTAACAACCGTTCATTTAGTGACCGTTTGACATTACAGTGGCGGAAAAAGGGGGCGGGGGCTTAAGACCGTTTTCCCTGCTTACAACCAGGATCAAAACCCAGGGTGTTGATTAGAGGCAGTCCTCGGCTTATGACCTCCAATTTCCTAAGAGCTAAGTGAGACACTTGTGAAATGAGCTTTGCCCCATTTTATGACTTTTCTGGCCACAGCCATTAAGCGAATCACTGCCGTGGTTAAGGTAGTCGCATGGTCATTAAGTGAATCTGGCTTCCCTCTTGACTCAGCTGGTCAAAAGGCCGGCAAAGGGGATCACGTGACCCCCCCCCCCACACACACACACGGCACTTCGACCGTCATAAATGCGAGTCCGAATGTAAATCATACAGCCATGGGGTATCTCAAGGACACTCAGACCGTCATAAGTACGTGCCGGTTGTCAGGCTTCCGAGTTTTGATCACGTTACCTGCGACGGTCGTAAGTGTGAAAAACAACCTTTTTTCGGTGTTGTCGTCACTAAACGAATGGTCATAAGTCGAGGACTACGTGGGCAGAGAGGGTGGGAAATCCTGGGCCTAAAAATTTCAGGAAAGTTTGCTTTCCTTTATTCTGAATAATACCTTGATTGCTCTCCTCCATTCCTCCTTCTGCGGCCTTTCCGTTTTTGGCTCCATTGTCGTCCTCGTTGTGTGTTTTTTCACGCACAATTTGTGTCTGATCACAACTGTTGCCTCGTCTCTGTGCAAGAGAGAGAGAGAGAGAGAGAGAGATCACTTACAGCCGGACGCCTCGCTATCAGCCAGGGATCTGCAGGCGGGAAGGAGGAAATACGGGGAGAGTTTAACCTCCTGCGAAAGGCTGCATAGATCCAGCTGGCTATCTGATCTCCAAAGTGGCTCTTGAGTTGCTGTCCGTCAAGTGTCAAAGTCGGATCTTAAAAGGAGGGTGGGAAAGAGGATTCAAATCCAGCCTGTCAAAAAGGAGAGGTGTCCCCCTTCCTTGGCCTATTTGTTTTGTTTGGATGCTTTTTTCTCTTTCTTTCTTTCTTTCTTTCTTTCTTTCTTTCTTTCTTTCTTTCTTTCTTTCTTTCTTTTTTTCTCTTTCTTTCCTTCTTTCCTTCTTTCCTTCCTTCCTTCCTTCTTTCATTTCCCTTCACTTTCCTTCCCTTCTTCCCTCCCTCTTCTTCTATCCCTTTCTTCCTCTCTCCCTCCCTCCCTTTTCCTTCCTTCCTTCCTTCCAGTTTTTAAAAAGAAATTGGATAACCATTTGTCAGAAATGGGATAGGTTCTCCTGCTTGAGCAGTGGGGCAGGACTAGAAGACCTCCAAGGTCCCTTCCAACTATTCTATTCCATTCTATTCTCCCTTCCCTTCCCTTCCCTTCCCTTCCCTTCCCTTCTATTCTATTCTATTCTTTTATTTTATTTTATTTTTATTTTGCATTTATATCCTGCCCTTCTCCAAAGACTCAGGGCGGCTTACACTGTGTTAAGCAATAGTCTTCATCCTATTTGTATATTATATACAAAGTCAACTTTTATTGCCCCCAACAATCTGGGTCCTCATTTTACCTACCTTATAAAGGATGGAAGGCTGAGTCAACCTTGGGCCTGGTGGGACTTGAACCTGCAGTAATTGCAGGCAGCTGTGTTTTAATAACAGACTGTCTTACCAGTCTGAGCCACCAGAGGCCCAATATTCTATTCTATTCTATTCTATTCTAATTTTATTCTATTCTTTCCCCCCTCTTGAATAATTTTTAAATAGGCTTTTTCTGTTTTTAAGAAGTAAAGCCTAAAGCCGAAAAATGCCAATATCGCCCAGAACTCTCCCAGGGCTAAACTTGTCCTTTCCAGACGAGAAAGAGACGGAAAAGAAAATCAAAAAACGAAGGAACATTTCTGTCTTTATGGGGCCAAAAATGCCTTTGGGTGCTTCCGCTGAGCAATCGGAGGGGAACAGAATCAAACAATGCACAGAGGTTCATTCATAAATGAAGGCCGGAAATTTTTCTGGATTGAGAACATAGAATCATGGAGCTGGGAGGGAGTTCAGAGGTCATCCAGTCCAACCCGCAGCTCAACCAGGAGACCTTATGCCATTTCGGACAAGCCTCTTTATGAATTCAAACCTTTTCCTCCTGGCATTAAATCTGGTTAATGGAATCCCCTGTGAATCTTCCTTGCTCGGACATGCCAGAGATAGATAGAGTCTCCTGCTCAAGCAGGGGGTGGCGGACTAGATGACCTCCAAGGTCCCATCCAACCCTGTTATTCTATGTTCGATGTTCTAACTGGCTTCATGGGACCCCCAAGTGAGGGATAGGGGAGCATGATGGGGCCTGGGAGATTTTATTCCCAATTTGCCATCAGGAATGGTCTAGGCTGGTCTTTTGCTTGAGTAGAGGGGTTGGTCTAGATGACCTCCAAAGTCCATTCCGTCACAAAATTCCATTTTGAGGGGAAAACTTGCCTGACCAACTTTCAAACTCCCGATTAGCCAGGATAATTAATGGCTTCTAATTAGCCATTTATCCTTTCTCTCCACTCGTTAGGTCAGATGGAAATTACAGGAAGGAACATTTTCATTCTAAATGGCACGTGCTCATTCCTTCCGAAGCCAATTCATTTGAACGCATTTGAACCCCCCTGAACCCATCGGAACTGTAATTTTGATTCACGCCCAATTTAGATCCCATGACTTGCTTAACAACCCCCGCTGACATTCTGCTCCCGCTTGCGGTCGTAAGTCGAGGACTCTTTTTTTTTTTTTTTTGCTCGAGAAGACAGGCTGAAGATACGGAAGGATCTCGACAGATTTGAACCCTGGGCCCTGTCTAACAAAATGACATTTGATGGGGAAGGAAATGAGGTTCTACATTTAAGCAAAAAACCCCAAATCTTTTTGCCGTCACATGCCAAAAGTGACCGCCTGCTGCTACCAATAGCCTCCCATCGACCGGTGCGCTCCCATAGAGAGGGTCTCCTCAGGGTGCCGTCGGTCAAACAATGTCGACTGGCGACCCCGAGAGGGAGGGCCTTCTCTGTGGGGGCTCCTGCTCTCTGGAATGAGGATACGTCAACTTCCTGACCTCCGGACCTTCCGCCGCGAGCTAAAGACCTTTCTATTTCATCGTGCAGGGCTGGCTTAATGAAGTTTTTATTGGGGTTTTGTTATGGTCTTGTATTCCTTCAGCCTTTAATTTAAGTAGTTTTTAAACGTTTTTTAACTTTTCTGAGTTGTGCTTTTACCCTGGCTGTAAACCGCCCTGAGTCCTTCGGGAGAAGGGCGGTATATAAATTAAATAAATAAATAAATAAGTGGGGGGAGTGGGGGGGGGCGTGTGTGCACGTGCCCACACCCATAATTCAATGCCCCCCATGCATACGTACATGTCCCCCCCCTGCACGCTCCCCCCGCTTTTGGCACGTGATGGCATGGTGGGCCCGGTAGACCTGTTTTTTGCCCTTCCCAGGCTCCAGAGCCTTTCTAGGAGCCTGGGGAGGGCGAAAAACGGCCTTTCCCACACCCAGGCAGGCCCTCCGGAGGCTGGAAACAGCCTGTTTCCCGACTTACAGTGGGCACGGAAGGCACAAAACTCAGCTGGCTGGCACATGCATGCAACTGGAGCTGAGCTAGGGCAATGCTTGCGGGCCCACAGATATAGTTCTGCATGCCATAGGTTTGCTATCACGGGTATAGGTGGTACCTGGCTCAACAGCAGTGCCTGGGAAAGGGATCTTGGAGTCCTAGCAGACGATCCCTCAAATAGGAGCCAGCCGTGCGCTGCAGCGGCGAGAAAGGCCAATTCCATCCTAAGCTGCATTAAGATTAGGCTAGTATCAAGATCACATATATTATTAGTACCACTTTTTAATGCCTTGGTAAGGCCAAACTTGGAATACGGCATCCAGTTTTGTTCCCCATGATACAAAAAAGATCTTGGGACTCTGGAAAGAGTGCAGAGAAGAGCAGCCAAGCGGATCAGGGGACTGGAGGGCAAAATTTAATGGAAAGAAGGACAAGGGTGACATGATAGCATCTTCCAGTATTTGAGGGGCTGCCACAAAAAGTCCACTGTTCTCCAAAGCACCTGAAGGCAGGACAAGAAGCAACGGGTGGAAACTAATCAAGGAGAGAAGCAACTTGGAACTAAGGAGAAATTTCCTGACAGTAAGAACAATTAACCAGTGGAACGGCTTGCCACCAGAAGTTGTGGGTGCTCCATCACTGGAGGTCTTCAAGAAGAGACTGGACAGCCATTTGCCCAGGATGGTTGGCATAAGGTCTTCCTGCTTGAGCAGGGGGTTGGGCTAGAAGACCTCCGAGGTCCCTTCCAGGTCTGTCATTCTCTGCTGTTATTTCAGCTTTTTAAAGGAAAGCAAGCGAACCAATGTTGGCTTGCGATGTTCCTCCTGCTTGCTGCAGAGAATGGGCCCAGTGGGGAGGGGGAGGGCGATATGGGGAGGGGGGTGAAGGTGGCAACCTTAATTTAGCATCACAAATCTGGCTGCACACAAAGGAATTCAAATCGAGACTTTTCAAAGCTAAGCACTTTGGGCTCGGTTGCTTAGCAGCCGCAAGGACAGATGTGTGGATCTGTCTAAAGTTAGTTCGGGCGAGTGAGCACGCTGGTGTTTCGCTCCTTAATCAGAGGCCGCGATTTAAAAAACAACAACAGCAACACAAACACACACACACACAGACGCACATGGCTGTTGTCAAGCTTCCGCACAGGGCTTGTTAGCCAGCTGCAAATTTTGCAGTCATAGAAAGTCACTGGAGGGTTTCGAACCCAGCGCCCTGTTTCTTGGTCAAAATTATATCTGGGGGGAGGGAGAAAGGAGGGGTTTTGAGTTTGTGTGGGTGGGTGGGAGTGTGTTTTACGACTTTTCTTGATATGTTGTTAAGTCTTTCCCTTCCCTTTCCCTTTCTTTTTCCTCCTTTCCTTTCCTTTCCTTCCCCTCCCTTCCTTCCTTTCCTTTGTCTTTCTTTCTCCATCCTTCCCTTCTCTCTTCCTCCTTTCCTTTCCTTTCCTTCCCCTCCCTCCCTGCCTTCCTTCCTTCCTTCCTTCCTTTCCTTCATCTTTTTCTCTCCATCCTTTCCTTTCCTTTCCTTCCCTTCCCCTCCCTCCCTCCCTCCTTTCCTTCCTTCCCTTTCCTCCCCCCTTCCTTTCTTCCTTCCTTCCTTTCCTTCATCTTTCTCTCTCCATCCTTTCCTTTCCTTTCCTTTCCTTTCCTTTCCCTTTCTTTTCATCTTCCCCTCTTACCCATCAAGATGGCTTTCAATTTCCTTTCTGACTCCTCCCGCGCCGGCTGGTTCCCTCGCCGGAGTCGATTCCGTATGATCTCTGTGTCTCCAAAGTCTTTGTCGGCCTCTTCATCTGACTCCATCAAAATGCGGGCGATTGTCATTCCTGAGAGCGAAGGAAGGACAGGAAGACGCCGGCTCACAAACACCTGACCGGAATACTTCTTTCTCCAGCAGGCAGAGAAAACGGTGCCAGGCCTATCGATCGCTCCTCGGGCTGTGTTTTCTTCCTTCTTTCTCCACGGTGTTATGACTGGGACTCTTCTCACCCCCTGCACAGATTGCAAAAGCCACACAACTGCTTACAGTCCACACCAAGGTTGAAGATAAAACACCTCTCTTGGCAGAAATGCCAGGGCAAGGGAGACTTCAGCTGGGATTAGAACACAGGACATGGTAGGACTGGGTTGGAAGGGACCTTGGAGGTCCTCTAGTCCAACCCCGTGCCCAAGCAGGACACCTGTTGCCTGTTGTGACCCAGGCTGAAGTAGGTGGTAGGAAACTCAGTCAGTGTAAAAACAAACAAACTTTATTCGAACAGCTGAGAATTACTTCATTCCCAGCGTAGTTCAACTAAATTAAAGCAAATTCCTCCCAACACAAATTCCTCAGTCCTATCACCAACCTTGGTCCAATTAGGCAAACTGCCAAAGGTCTTTCATGGGCAAAAGTTCAGAAGACACCGATATGAAACAAAAGCAAGAAGACAAAGCTATCAACGTTGTTTTCTGTCAAAGAGCCCGAATGCTGTTGCTGGTCTTTTAAGCCTTATGGGAGGGGCCAATCATCTCCTGGCCTTACTCCCGAGTCGTCCTCTTTGCTTGAGCTGCTCTTGCCTTCTGGCAGCTCTTCTCATGCGTGCAGTAGGAACAGGCGCCTCCTGTTCCTCTGCCTCACTAATGTCAGCCTCTGGAGGCTCTGGAGTCTGCACCTCACTCCCTGATGGCCCTGGCCCCACCTCAGCCTCCGATGCAGAGCCCTCATCAGGGCCTTCCCCAGCCTCCAGGACTGGCCCACGCTCTTCCTCAGCCTCATCGCTCTCTGACTCCGTTGCCAGCTCCGCAGGCTGCTGGTGGACAACAACATTGCCGTGATGGCAAACCTATAGCACACATGCCAGGGCCCTCTCTGTGGGCATGCGTGCCATCGCCAGCTGCTTTTTTGGTTTCTGGCACGTGCCTCTCTTCTTGAAGATCTCCAGTGATGGAGTTCCCACAAGCTCTGGAGGTCAGTCGTCCCCAGTGGTGAGTTGCTACCGGTTCGGCCCGGATCGAGCGAACTGGTAGGCATGGTGATGGGAGGCTCCACCCACCCATCTGGACACTTCTGCACACGTGCAGAAGCGCCGCGTGTGCGCACGAGCCAACCAGTAGCAAACAGAACTGAAGCCCTCTACTGGTCGTCCTGCGTCCTTCTCACAGATGCCCATGGAGGATGGGGCAAGGGGGGGAAGCAGGATTCACATCCGTGTTCCTAATTTAACAACCTCAACAATTCCCTTCACAACCGTGGCCAGGAAGGTGGCCAAATGGGGGAGGGGGGGAAACTCGCTTAACAACTGTCTCGCTTAGCAAACGGACATGTCTGGGTTCCATTGTGGTCGTAAGTCGAGGACTGCCTGCAGGAGGAGAGACCCGCCCAGATCTCATGGAGAGAAAAACAATATATAACGTTAACACGACAGAGCCTGTCTGAGATTTCGTGGCCGGTCTTGAAATAAGGCCAGTTGGGTGTCTGGGGAGATGGGTGACCTTCTGCTTAGCAAGCCCTCCGAGATGGATGGATGCTGGGGAGGGAGGGGGCTGGCAGGCCAGAAGACAAAGTGTGGCTGCCAGGACTGTGTTTGTGTTATTTTAACACAAGGGGAGGCCCCTCCAAGTCCACAGGGGATGGCCTAAGAAAGTCTGATATGGAGCAATCTGTTGGGTCTCCACGGATCCAGTAGCTGAGATCCAAGTGAAGGCAACAGGAAAGGGATGGAGGTGGATTTTGGGGTCAGGTGGTCCTGCGACTTTCTTTGCTATGAATAACCACAAGCTTAGAAAGACAGAACCGTAGAATCCTAGGGTTGAAAGGGACCTTGGAGGTCTTCTAGTCCAACCCCTTGTTCAAGCAGGAGACCCTAGACCATTCTGGTCCAATGGCTGTCCAGTCTCTTCTTCAAGACCTCCAGGGATGGACCTACCCACAGCTTCTGAAGGCAATCCCTCCCTCCCTCCCTCCCTCCCTTCCTTCCTTCCTTTCCTCCCTCTCTCCATCCATCAAGTATCTCATTTATCTCAGAATCATAGAATCCTAGGGATGGAAGGGACCTTGGAGGTCTTCTAGTCCAACCCCCATCTCGAGCAGGAGACCCTAGACCATTCTGGCCAATGGCTGTCCAGCCTCTTCTTCAAGACCTCCCGGGATGGACCTACCCACAGCTTCTGGAGGGGAGCAGTTCCACTGGTTCATTCTTCTCACCGTCAGGAAATTTTTCCTTAGTTCAAGGAAAGCTTGGATAAGCTTCCACCCTTTGCGTCTTGTCCCCGTTTGTGGTCGTAAGTCGAGGACTGCGTGTAAATCTTTACCAAGTCGCCTTTAATGACAATCTTATCTTCCCCCGTCATTTAAGTAAGGTTGAGGACAATTTGCTAAGAATTAGCAAACAAATCCTGGTTTATGTATCTGCACGGAGATACCGCTGCCTATTAAATTTCCTTTTCAGTCACCTGGTTATCACTTTTATTGTGAGTAACCTATTTGTATGCAATCATCCTTTATCATTTTCATTTTTATTCTCGGTTCAGCTTCCACCGGATCGTATTTTATCCTATTTTATTGCTCTGGGAATAGCAGCCTCTGCTATATTTTAATCCATCACCATGCCGGGTATTAATATCAATACGAGTCATAACTTGCTCTTGTAGTTTCTCAAAGACTTTGCTCTTCCAGCGCTTGTACGATAAATGTACGTTTTAGTTACCCTTGCTCAGAGCTTGTATAAACTGATTATTGGGTCGTAGGCTCTCCGCGTTTAAAATGTGACGCTCGGCTGAGCTTTGGACCAAAACAGGATAAAATTGGGATCTGAAGCTGGCCCCTGGCCTGCAACTCAGAAATTGAGCTTCCTTGGCCAGACTTAAAGCAAAAACAAAAAGGGATTTTAATTGGGGATTTTTTTCCCCCACCCCCTACCTTATCTAGAGATGCCACAACCGTACCTTGGTCTTTCTCCATGCAATAATCCTCATTCGCAGTGACACTTTTTGCTGTCGGACAAATGCAGAAGAACCAGGGAGAAGAAGTCCTAGAAAGGGTGCAGAGAATAGAATAGAATAGAATAGAATAGAATAGAATAGAATAGAATAGAATAGAATAGAATAGAATAGAATAGAATAGAATAGAATAGAATAGAATAGAATGACAAAGACAAAGAGAAATAGAGAAATAGAATAGGAATGCAGAATAGAATAGAAAGAAAAAGAGAAAGAGAAAGAAAGAGAAATAGAATAGAATAGAATAGAATAGAATAGAATAGAATAGAATAGAATAGAATAGAATAGAATAGAATAGAATAGAATAGAATTGATTTTTTTATTGGCCAAGTGTGATTAAACACACAAGGGATTTGTCTTGGTGCAGAGGCTCTCCGTATACATAAAAGAAAAGATCATCAAGAATTCTAAGGTACAACACTTAATGATAGTCATAGGATACAAATAAACAATCAGGAAGAGCAACGAAGATGATTAGGGGACTGAAGGCTAAAACATACGAAGAGCAGTTGCAGGAATTGGGTAAAGAGAAGGACTAGTGGGGACATGTATTTGAGGGGCTGCCCCAAAGAAGATGGGGGGGGGGTTTTCAACCTCTTCTCAAAGCACCAGAAGGCAGGAGAAGAAGCAACGGATGGAAACTAATCAGAGAGAGAAGCAACCTGGAATTAAGGAGAAATTTCTTGATAATGAGAACAATTAATCAGTGGAACTACTTGCCTCCAGAAGTCGTGGGTGCTCCAACACTGGAAGCTTTTAAGAAGAACCTGGGCAACCATTGGACTGGGATCATCGAGGGTCACCTGCTCAAGCAGGGGGTTGGACTAGAAGACCTCCAAGGCCTTCAGGGGTGAAAACCAGCAGGTTCTGACAGGTTCTGGAGTACCGGCAGGGGAAATTTTGAGTAGTTCGGAGAACCGGCAAATACCACCTCTGGCTGGCCCCAGAGTGGGGTGGGAATGGAGATTTTGCAGTAGCCTTCCCGTGGAGTAGGGTAGGAATGGAGATTTTGCAGTATCCTTCCCCTGCCACGCCCACAGAACCGGTAGTAAAAAAAAAATTGTATTTCGCCACTGCTCCAAAGTCCCTCCCGACTCCCTCGTTCTGTTTTCTGAGATCCACACTCAAAATAAGGAGAAATTTCCTGACCGTGAGAACAATTCATCAGTGAAGGGCTTCCCTCCAGAAGTTCTGGATGGACTAGAAGACCTCCAAGGTCCCTTCCAACTCTGTTATTCTATAACCCCAGATCAATGAATCCGTGGAACGGCTTCCCTCCAGAAGTTGTGGTTGCTCCATCACTGGAGATTAAACAGAGGCTGGGATGGTATGGATCTCCTTCCTGAACAGGGGGTTGGACTAGAGGATCTCCGAGGTCCCCTTCCAACTGTGTCATACGCTCATCATTCAGCTTTAAAACTCCCCCAACCAACCAACCAACGCCAACGGCAATCATTTTCTCAGCCTGCCTTCATCATTTGCGAAATCTCCAAGGGTCACTTCGCATTTGCATCCAGCCTCTGCTGGCCAGATTTGAATTCTGGAGTAAAAAAATAAAAATTAAATAAAACCGAACCGAGGGTGTGGGGGAGAGAACGGGGTGTGGGGGTGTGGGGGGGGGGGACATTTCTAATTTTAGGATGCCCAATTGGGCCCGAAATAGCATCTCTCCAACCGGGGCTAAATTTGAAGGCTGCCCAGATATGCTGAGACAGCTTTTCAACGTCTCTGGGCGAGGGAGGGAGAAGAAAGGGGGAAGGTGTCAGAGCCAAGAGAAATGAGAGAAAGAAAGACTTTGCCAGAGGACATGATTGGCTGTGAAATATCGTCCGCCGTTTCCGGGGCCTTAAATATAGTTCTGATCATCGACGGTAAATTGTGGAGATGTTCCCATTAATAACAAAAGGGAAAGAGCAACGCCTGGTGTGTATTTTCCTTTCTTCTCCTCCGAGCAAATGTCGTTCATATCTGACTTTTTTTTTTTTTCTCACGGCTCGTTGGAAAAAAAAAAAAAAGTAGATTTAGCAGCTGCCATTTTTTTTTCTCCCCCTTTGGCGACTGGGACTTGCAACCGTTCATTTAGTGACCGTTCGGAATTACGACGGTGCTGAAAACAGGACCTGGGATTATTTTCCCCGCTTACGACCGTTGGCAGCATTCCTGTGCTCACCTGGTCAAAATTCACATGCTTCGCGACTGATTCATGTTTATGACAGCCGCAGTGTTACTGCCAACTCCATGCGGCAGCCAGATTCGCTTAACAACGGTTGTTACTAACCTAACTACTGCAGTCGTAAAATGAGACAAAGCTCACTTAAAAACTGTCTCAGTAAGAGGAAGGAACAGGAACAGGGCCCCCCCCTCCCCAGGGGTCTCTTCCAACTCTGTTATTCCAGTATTCTTTTATTCCGCATGAAAGCGTCTCCTGCTTGAACAGGGGGTTGGTCCCTCTTGAACAGGGTCCAAGGTCCCTCCCGACACTGCTATTCGGTTACTCTGTTATTTTGTCAAAATCTCAGCCCCATCTTTTTAAAAAAGCAAAATCTAAACATTTGCATTGCTTTCCTGCTCTTTATAGCTTTGGGGGAAACGTGGAGCATTGGGAGAGACAGAAGGGCCCTGGGAATCCTGGCTTGGTTGCTTTTGCCAGCCTTTCTTTGCTCCTGGCAGCTTCTCATCTCCTTCTGCAAATAAAGCAGGATATAAATAAACAGAGGGGGGGGGAGAGAAGAACAGGAGATGCCAGGTGCCTTTCCCCAGATGTGGGAAGCTGCACTGATATTATACACAATTCCTGGTTAACAGTGGAGTGGCTTGGAACAACAGGAGAGAAAATACTGCAAAAAAAAACAAAAAACACCACACCACTTCATCACGCGTGTTGTCCCTGATCAATCAACTGATTACAAAGATACAACTCCGGGATCGATCGCCCAGAGGGGACACTCCAAGGAAAGTAGGAGCTAAAGTAGTGCCAGCTCAAATTTTATTCGTTCCTCCAAATAAAAAATAGAGAAATAGACAAGGGGGGAGGGGGAAATGAGGATCGCAGGAAAATCAGGAAGGAGAAAGGGGGAAGGGGAAGAAGGAAACGTGTAGGGTAATGGTTGATAAATAATTTAGAATTATTTGTGAAATTTATAGGCCACCCCGAGTTACCTTGAAGTAACTTGGCCCGCTTATGCACTATGGAAAGAGAGGGGGGGAGGGAGGAAGAGGGAGAGAGAGAAGAAAAAGGAAGGAAGGAAGGAAGGAAGGAAGGAAGGAAGGAAGGGGGAGGGAGGAAGTTAGTTGACTTTCAATTCTTTTTGGTGCAGCAGAATAAGGAAATAAATTTACAACCTCAACTTTTAACTTTTATATGATAATACGTACTAGCCATTTCTAAAACAACAAACCTATCTAATTAGCAAAATCCCAAATCCAAGTGTCATTTTTTCCCCACCTCAAGCACAAAGTCCAGAAATGGTTTCCAAGTAGAAACAAAGTGAATCATATTTTTTTCTTTAATCCGAGCAGCCAATTCATCATCGCTGCTAAGTCCATCCACTTTTGAAAGAAACTAAACTGAGACTGCAATGTTTACACAAAGAACAAACAACAGTTGTTGTGAGCAAAACAGGCTGACATTCCCAAAGAATCTCATTCATTAGAGGACAACAAAATCTAGGGAAACCCTAGATTTTTCTTTATTTCTAATTGTTCTCTGTGACTCACTACGGATTTCCTACTCACGAGACCATCTGCTAAAAATTAAGGAACATTTCTTTAAGGAGCAGCTTTCTTTGATCTCACCCCCACCTGTCTTTACAAACACGGAGGAGATTCTAATACAGGAGGAGGCAATTCCCACGGAGCCATGGATTACCAAAAAAACAACAACGACGAAAGCAACGGAAGAGAGGTAAACGAGCTGGGATCTTAAACAGATTAAGAAGTCACATTAAAACTCCTCTGCCTTCAATTTTCCTAACAAATATACGCTCACTTGCAAATAAGATGGATGAAATACTCCTCTTAAACAAATACTATTCTGATTTTCGCAATTCAGCAGTCCTATGCTTCTCTGAAACCTGGTTAAATGAATCAATTGAAAATAGCAGCCTGAACATTCCAGGGTTTCAGATTGAATGATCAGACAGGATTCCAGAAACATCTGATAAAAAGAAAGGAGGAGGCTTATGCCTATATATTAGCAGAAACTGGTGTCAAGATTTTAAAATAATTTACAAATTCTGTGACAATAATTTAGAGACTCTAATTATCAACTGCAAACCTTACTATTCGCCTCGTGAATTTTCCTCATTTCTTCTAATTGCTGTTTATGTCCCACCACAAGCCTGTGTAAACAAGGCATTACGAACTCTAGCTGACCAAATCATGGAGGCTGAAGCCAAACACCCTGATTCACTGGCCATTGTTTTGGGAGATCTAAACAAGGCAAACTTAAGGAAAGAACTACCAAAATACTTTCAGCATGTCAATTGTCCCACCAGAGGCAAGAATACTCTAGACCATTGCTACACAACACTAAAAGATGCTTATCGGTCTTTACCACGTGCAGCTGTAGGACACTCTGATCATTGCATGATTCACCTTGTACCTGCTTACAGGCAAAGACTTAAAGCCACAAAACCAATAATTAAATCAGTGAAAACCTGGACGGAGGAAACAGAATTAAAGCTACAGGCATGTTTTGACTGCACTGATAGGAATATTTTAAAGATACCTCTGCAGACCTGGATGAACTCACAGATACTGTAACATCATATGTCAGCTTCTGTGAAGACCTATGTGTACCTACAAGGAACTTGAATATACAGTAACAACAAACCTTGGTTTACACCTAAACTTAAGCAGCTACGACATTCCAAAGAGGAAGCCTACAGAAAAGGTGATAAAATGCTGTACAATCAGGCCAGAAATGCACTAACAAGGGAGATCAGAACAGCAAAAAGAAGCTACTCTGAAAAGCTAAAGAATCAGTTTTCAGCAAATGAACCAGCAAACATGTGGAAAACTCTTAAAAATATCACCGGCTATGGCAAACCTCCTTCCCAGGCTGAAGGTAATCAACAACTGGCAGATGACCTGAATGAGTTTTACTGCAGGTTTGAAAGGAAACTACAGCCACCTATCTCCACAACCCCATCTCAGACACACCAACAACAGCCAAGCCTCCTACAACTGACCCCATTTCATTGGGTTCACAACCCCTAGTGATCACAGAAAAGGAAGTGCAGGACCTATTTCACAGACAAAAGCCAGGAAAAGCTCCAGGCCCAGACAAGATAACTCCTTCTTGCTTAAAAGTCTGTGCTGACCAATTGGCCCCCATCTTCACCCATATTTTCAATAAATCACTAGAGATGTGTTATGTTCCTTCTTGCTTCAAACGCCTACCATCATCCCAGTGCCAAGAAGCCCACCATCAAGGAACTGAATGACTACAGACCAGTTGCTCTAACATCTGTAGTCATGAAAACCTTTGAAAGGCTAGTGCTTTCCTACTTGAAAACCATCACGGATCCGCTATTAGACCCCTTGTAATTTGCATACCGAGCAAACAGATCAACGGATGATGCTGTTAATATGGCTCTGCACTACATCCTACAACATCTTGAGTCTCCAAAGACCTATGCAAGGGTCCTTTATGTAGACTTTAGTTCAGCATTCAATACCATCATTCCAGACATTCTTCTAACTAAGCTAAACCAGCTACAGGTACCGCAACAGACTTGTAAGTGGATCACAAGCATCCTAACAAACAGGAAGCAGCAGGTGAAGCTAAGCAAGATCACATCAAATACCTGTACAATTAGCACAGGGGCCCCCCAAGGCTGTGTGCTCTCCCCACTTCTCTTCTCTCTGTATACCAATGACTGCATCTCCAATGATCCATCTGTTAAGCTACTGAAGTTCGTAGATGACACAACAGTGATTGGTCTCATTCGAGGCAATGACGAATCCAAGATATAGACAAGAGGTCGAACGACTAGCCTTCTGGTGCAACCAAAACAATCTGGAACTGAACACACTCAAAACCGTAGAAATGGTGGTAGACTTTAGGAAAACCCTTCCATACTTCCACCTCTCACAATACTTGACAACACAGTATCAACAGTAGAAACCTTCAAATTTCTGGGTTCTATCATATCGCAAGATCTCAAATGGACAGCTAACATCAAAACATCATTAAAAAGGACAACAAAGAATGTTCTTTCTGCGACAACTCAGTAAGCTCAAACTGCCCAAGGAGCTGCTGATCCAGTTCTACAGAGGAATTATTGAGTCTGTCATTTGCACCTCTATAACTGTCTGGTTCGGTTCTGCAACCCAACAAGAAAAACACAGACTTCAGAGGATAATTAGAACTGCAGAAAAAATAATTGCTACCAACCTGCCTTCCATTGAGGACCTGTATACTGCACGAATCAAGAAGAGGGCCGTGAAAATATTTACAGACCTCTCGCATCCTGGACATAAACTGTTTCAACTCCTACCCTCAAAACGACGCTATAGAGCACTGCACACCAGAACAACTAGACACAAGAACAGTTTTTTCCCAAAGGCCATCACTCTGCTAAACAAATAATTCCCTCAACACTGTCAGACTATTTACTGAATCTGCACTACTATTAATCTTCTCATAGTTCCCATCACCAATCTCTTTCCACTTATGACTGTATGACTATAACTTGTTGCTGGCAATCCTTATGATTTATATTGATATATTGACCATCAATTTTGTTGTAAATGTTGTATCTTGATGAACGTATCTTTTCTTTTATGTACACTGAGAGCATATGCACCAAGACAAATTCCTTGTGTGTCCAATCACACTTGGCCAATAAAAATTCTATTCTATTCTATTCTATTCTACAGACAAACTGCAGGGAATCCTCGACTTAGGGTCACAATTGGGACTGGAACCTTCCGTGGCTAAGCAAGGTGGCCATTAAATGAGTCCTGCCTGATTTTTGTGAGTGTTTTTCCCACGGCTATTAAGGTTACAACACTTGCAAGCAACATTCATTTACGGCCAAGTGTCTAAATTTTGACCCAGTGACCTAGCAGTCGTAAGTGTGAAAAACAGTCCTAAGTCACTGTTTTCAGTGTCGTCGTAACTTTGAACGGTCACTAAATGAGCTGTTATAAGTTGAGGGCTACATGATCCCTCTTGCAGAGACAATGGCGGGGGGGGGGAGAAATACCTGAAAACAACAACCATATTGCTTTAAATGTATCCCCTCCTCCTCAAATCCCACTGGCAGCCCCTCTTTTCCCAAAGAGACTAAATGCACCTCCTTAATTTCCCCCTTGTCCAGGAAAGAACAGCAGAAGTGAAAAACAAATGGGTTTGTTATGTGTGAGTGTGTGGGGTTGTGGTGGGGTTTTTTTTGCAAAGCTCGGAGTCTTTTAAGAATTAATGAGCTCTGCCTGTTGAAAAAAACATGGCTTTTCTTGCCTGGCTGCAGGCTCTTTGCTTCTGATCAAGCTTTGATTTCCCTGCCTGCGTGTTCTTAAATTCCGGTTTATTGCACAGCACAAACTCCCCCCCCTTTTTTTTTTTTTATTGCACAACACAAACTCCCCTGGGTATCTTCCCCTTTCAGATGGCAGGAGCTCACTGTTAATTCATAGTTAGTCCCTGAATGGGATATCACAGGAAATCCCTCCTCCTCCTCCTTTCCTCCTCCTCTTCTCCTTCTCTCCTCATCCACTACCTCCCCCTCTTCCTCCTCCTCCTTTCTCCTTCTGCTTCCCATTCTCCCCATTCCTTCTCTTTCCTTTCAAACAAGTGAGAAAGAAAGAAAGAAAGAAAGAAAGAAAGAAAGAAAGAAAGAAAGAAAGAAAGAAAGAAAGAAAGAAAGAAATATGGAGAAAGAAGGAAGCAAAGAAGGAAGGGAAAGAAGGGAAGGAGGAGAGAGAATAGAGGGAGGGAGGGAAAAGGGAGGATAGAAGGAAGGCAGTGAGGGAAAAAGGAAAGAAGGAAAAAGGGAGGAGAGAAAGAGGAAGGAAGGAAGGAAGGAAGGAAAGGAAGGAAGGAAAGTAGGAAGGGAAAGAAGGTAGGGAGGAAAGAAGGAAGGGAAAAGGGGGGATAGAAGGAAGGCAGTGAGGGAAAAAGGAAAGAAGGAGAAAGGGAGGAAAGAAAGAGGAAGGGAGGAAGGAAAGAAAGAAGGAAGGAAGGAAGGAAGGACACCCCATGCAGGTTCCAAAGGAGCCCCTCCCCATGTTGTCCCTGCCCAGCTCTTTTGCGCCTGCAGAGAAAGAGTCCGGTGGATCTTCTGGCTCCCTCCTTCAGCCAAGGACATGCAACCAGCTCTCCTGCAGGAGGAACCGGGGTGGAGGGCCTCCACATCTGCCTTGCCATTTCTCAGAGATTTCCCCCTCCTGTGAGGGCCGTTTGGCTGGTTGGAGAAGCCGAAGGAGAAGCTACTGCTGAAATTTATTTCAGAGAGGAAAAAAAGTCCCGGGCATAAAAGGCTTCTCCTGAGTACCGTTAAGCTTCTTTATTCCTTTTTGAGATGGCCGGTGGTTGAGTCTTCTTCCCTTTCCTTATTTCTTTCCCTTCCGGTCATCCATCTCTCTCGCTTGCCCCATTTCCAGCCAACGCCTGGGGACTCGTCCAGAGACCCAGGCTCTCCTGGTGGGGCCTCCGGAGGATGGAAAGACAGAGGGCTTGAGGGCCACAAGGAGCAATTCCCTTCCAACTCTCCAGAAAACTCAAAATATCAGCGAGAGGAAACCCAAATATATTTTCCAGTATGCTGAGAAGAAGACTGACAATCTAAGTTAAAAGCTGGTCAGAGCAAAAGCCACTATTAATTATTTTGACGGGAGACAGAGTACAGAGAGCGGGGGGGAGGGGAGGGATAGATAAATAATCTAATCCCTGGTGGTCTTCAAGAAGAGACTGGATGGCCATTTGAGTGGAGAGTCTCTTGTTTGAGGAGGGGTTGGACTAGAAGACCTCCAAGATCCCTTTCAGCCCTATGATTCTGCGATTCTGCGATTAGATAGATAGATAGATAGATTGATTGATTAGATAGATAGATAGATAGATAGATAGATAGATAGATAGATAGATAGATAGATAGATGATGGAGAGAGAGAGAGAGATCTATATAGACAGACAGACAGAAGAATGGATGGATGATGGATGGATGGATGGATGGATGGATGATGATGAAGGATAGATCTAGATAGACAGATGGACAGATGGGTAAGATAGATAGATAGATAGATAGATAGATAGATAGATAGATAGATAGATAGATAGATAGATAGATAAATAGATAGATAGATAGATCCATCTAGATAGACAGGCAGGCAGGCGGGAGGATGGATGGATGGACGGATGAATGGATGATGATGATGGATCGATAGATCGATAGATCGATAGATGATGATGGATCGATAGATCGATAGATCGATAGATGATGATGGATAGATAGATAGATAGATAGATAGATAGATAGATAGATAGATAGATAGATAGATAGATATAGATCTATATAGACAGACAAGTGGATGGTTGGATGATGATGAAGGATAGATCTAGATAGACAGATAGATAGATAGACAGATGATGGATGATGATGATGATGATGGGTGAATAGATAGATAGATAGAGAGACAGACAGACAGACAGACAGACAGATCTAGATAGACCCAAGAATGGATGGACAGACAGTTGGAAGGATGATGATGGATAGACAGACAGACAGACAGATAGACAGACAGACAGGTAGTATTTTGGTTGCTAAATCTCCGCCGTTTCTGATGGATCTTCAAGCTACTTAATTTCAAAGAAAACCTGTTTGTTCAATCCAGGTTATCTGCCTCATTTTGTGAAGTTCCGGGTCGGATCCCAGAAGCTCTTCTCTTCCCCACTGAAGTTCAATGGCTATCAAAGGAAAAAGCTTAAGTGGATTTAGAAGATGAAGCCGTCCTCTTATTTTCAGAAGACAGAGCTTTCAGAAAGAAAACCCCGATTGTTTTCAGGGGAGATGGCCATATCCTTCAAACTCTGGAAGTTTCCAGGGGAAAACAACACCGTTTGGTGCTTGAGTGGTTTATTTGGAGTCAAAACTGAGTTATTTATATCCAGTCAGCTGGTGGTTTAAAAAGCAGGGTTGTTTTCTCAATTTGAGGAACACCTCAAGAACATCTCAAGGACAAAAGTCTTGTCTGCAGGATCCACCCAGGTGGTATTTCTGACATATTATGGGTTTTTAAAGTCCGTGTGGAGATTCTTTTAGAGAAGAACAGATTCTCAAGAGAAGTTTGGAGACCGCATCTCTGATCCAACCATCAAAGCTGTTTTGAAGATGTTCTCATTAAAATACCTTGCTCTTTACCCTCCAACTTCTGAGTGTTTCTCATCCCGTTTTTACTGATATATTTTTTGCAAAGTTACATCAGGGAATGAAAGGAAAGTATCACAGCACCCTAGATGGAGGGGGGGGGAGGTCTACTTTGTGTTCTGACTTCTGCATTGTGAAGGAGTCAAAAATGGTGGAGAACAACCGGAGCAGAAAAAAAACCTTAAGATCTGCGCCCCAAAAGCTCAGCGAGGATAAAAGAACCAGAAAGAAAGAAAGAAAAATCTCATGTAAAAGACAGAAAGGTTAAATCATCACCAAGGAAAAGCGACATAAAGAGAATCCAGTATTACAAAAAACGGTGGGCAGCAAAGTTAAAACTCAGCGTAAACCACGATTAGACAAGGATACCGAGAACCACACAAAGAGAAGGAGACGTGGATCACGGTTAAGCAAAATAACCTTACTTTCTCCGTCTGAAATAAAACCAAAAATATTTTTAAGCTCTCTGCAAAAAAAACCCAAGGGGGCAAAGGAAAGAAATCAATTCAATTCAGTTCTATTTCTTTATTTATTAAATTCACTGACCGCCCATCTTATCATAACGTAACTCTGGGTGGGGGGGGTTTGCAATATTCAAAGAGAAAATGCTATAAAACCTACATACAATTCAGTACAGTTCACATGAACTCAACTCAATTCCAGTTCAATTCAACTGACCTCAAATCCGTTTAAATCCATTCAATTCGTATCCCGTCTTTATTAGGATGCAGAGACCAACATAAAGAAGGAGGGGTACAGTCACTTCAGAACTATATTAATATACACTTTCTGCTTTGATCATTTTGCTTTAGACTTTTTTAATTGACTGGAGAGGAGGGGAATTGGATTGGAAGGGGATCAAATTAATTATGGGTTGTCCATTTATGGGCAGCTAAGTTTTTATCCCACTCAGCCGAAGCTCTGTCTCCAACTTTATTTCTCTATTTGTCAAGATTTTATCAAACGATGTAATTACACAATCTCTTTTGAAAACAAAACAAGCACCCTGCTATTTGCAAATGTAAATATTTTTACACCGAAAAACAATCACATCCTATTTCAAGCGAGGGAGGAAAACGGAGGAGAGACAATATTGGTTTTAACTCGGAATAAAATAAAAATAAAAATCCATGAGAGAATGAAAAAGTTTTTTAGAGAGTTAATCCAGCAATACAGGTAAATCCTCCACTTACGATTGTTCCTTTAGTGACCGTTGGAAGTTTCAACAACACTGAAGAAAGAAGGGCACAGCTAACTTAGCGACATAAATTTGAGGCTCTATTGTGGTCATAAGGCGAGGACTAACTGTACCAGCCTAATGAATACATTAAGGCTGCATTTTGAAGGCTTCTGGGTGACTTTTCAATGTAACTTTCCTTCCAAGCTGAAATGCTAAATGTTTTATATAGTTCTACCTGTTTATCGTAGTACTTATATTTATTGCAGAATTATTACGTTGCCGTAAATTAGGTCTTAAAAGATTGGTGAAAAGTATCTGCTTGGAAATATTCATCGTCGTGCGTCCCCCCCACCCCCTTTCCGATCCAAACTTATTGCAACCTTAAATTGGGGGTCTCCATTGGGTTTTTGTCAGTGAGGAATCTGGTTTTAATTTATGGCAGCAGATTAACCGAGGGACAAAATGTCTTGGAGTGCAGATTTCAGAGTTGTATACTCTTGACACGAAATTATCTGGGCTGGAAACCAACAAGGTTGGGTGATAGATCACCGCTTTGCCCGAGGAATCAAAGCTGCTTAAATAAACTGTAATTAAAGGTTGGGCTTTCTGGGTTCTGGCAGCAAAGACGTCTCTGCGGTCCATGAACTGGTCCTGATCTTTGAACTTAGATTTGGTCCTTCTCCAGTTCGATTGTACATCAAAAATCTTCCCAACAATCCCTTTCATTTGCGTACCCTAGTCCAGGGATGGCGAACTTTTTCAGCAGTGAGTGAGTGGCGCGTGCATGCCCATTTTTCAGGCCATTTGAGGGGCTGTTTTCAGGCTGTTTTTCGGGCCTATTTCAGGCCATTTTCAGGCTGTTTTTTGGGGGCCATGAAACGGCCTAAAAATGGCCCCCAAATAGCCTTTTTTTTTTTTTGGCTGTTCTCAGGCCATTTTCCGGTGCTCTGGCGCCAGCAAAGACCAGCTGGCTGGCGCGTGTGCCCACAGAGAGGGCTCTGTGTGCTACCTCTGGCACGCATGCCATAGGTTCGCCATCATGGCCCTAGTCCATACTATTTGAATAAAACCAGCAAATAACCCCATCACGCAATAAATGTGAGTTAATTGGATTGACCGTGGGGCCTTCTGACCACAGGTGAATGTGTGGATCTTCCTCAAGTCACCTTCCCTTCTCCCTGCTCTTCGGTCTCACCGAGTGTCCCAGGGCAAATTGTGGATAAGGGGTATGGGTCACATCATTACCCACAGACTTATTTTCCAGTTTATATCTCAAAAAGCTGAGGAAGAGTTGTTGGATGAGGGAGTTCATTAGGATATCCCAATTCTTTAAACCGGATTGGGAAGTCAGGAGAACATCCAGAAGGTATCAAGATTCTCATAATATCAAGATAGAGAGGAGATCCTGAAGTCACCAGTCATTCAGCTCAATTCCAGGAAGACTTCACTCTACAACCAGTTCATTTATTTATTTATTTACATTTATTTACATTTAGTGGCCATACAGTGACTTAGGACTGTTTTTCACTCTTACAACCGTTTCAAAATCCCCATGGTCACATGATCAAAATTCAGACACTTAGCAATTGACTCATATTTATGACAGTTGCATGTCCAGGGGTCATGCCGTCTCTTTTTTGTGACCTTCTAACCAACAATGAGAAAGCCAGATTCACTTAACAACTGTAGCAAGAACGGTTGTGAAATAGAACATCTTGGTTGGTTTTTGGTCTCCATTGTGGTCATAAATCAAGGACTACCTGAATATCTGTGAGATAGATGAATTAATAGATGATTCAGGCACATATTTACACATACATGTATACACGTATGATACAGGCCATCTTGGGAGGGATTTGACCTCGGTAGTCAAGAATAGCAAAGTGATTTCCTTAGAGAAATTGCTTGTGGAAGATAAAATAACAACTTCAGTTGAAAAAAATGTCATTGTACAAGTACTCTTAGTCTTGGAAAGGAATGTCAAGATCAAATTCCCTTCCATTCATCTAATTCAATGGGGAAAAGTTGCAAATTGAAAATGACATCATTGCCACACCAATGTTGTTATGCAAATGGGGCAATGTACTGGAGAAAAATCATCGCAAAGGACATTGTTGGCGTCCTTGGCGTGATGACAACCCTGCACAAACGATGTGAGCCTCTACGAAGGATGTACAAAGAACTGCCTCGTCACTTAGAGTCAAACAACTTGTCTGTTATTTGCAGGCGACGTTTAGACAAAAACAGTCGGCTGCTGCTAAATCCAAAGTCCGCTAAATCAGAAGGTCTGTTAAATCAGAAGGTCCATTAAATCAGAAGGTCACTCTATGTGGCATTTTCCCTTGAAATGAAAACTTAGAATTCACTGCCTGCTTTGTCTAGCTTGGCCATTTTTCTTGCCTTTTGTAACTCCGGCACAAAATATTCTTAATTCCACACACACCCCAGTTCATCCCTTACAACAATCCCAGGTGGGATTTGTACCCTCACACAACCCCCCTGTTGCTACTTTCCCTACCTTAGCATTCATTTGCTCAAAGTGTCAAATCTGAAAATGAATTGCCTTAATCAAGCTTGCCTCAACCCGCCCCTCACGGCTAATAATCATAATGTCAAAAACAAGATTAAGCCTGTTAATTTTCACTCTCCCTTTTTTTAAAAAAAGAAAAACCTCTTTCTTTGTGGTGTCTGTGTGTGTGTTTCTTCACACATTGTATTTTTTTTAATTATTATTTTTTTGGTATTTTAATGAGATTCCCTGGTTTGGTGGCAACTCACTGGTGCTTACTGTCTCATTCTTCATTTTTGTAAGCCTAATTGTTTATTTTTTTTCTCTTTCCGTAAGTTCTCATTAATTGAATAACCTTTGGGCCGCCTCGCCTTGCACCGACAAATTCCTCAGGATTTTTTCTTTGTGTGCGTGCGTCCGTGCATAAACACCTTCCATAATGTCCCGTCTCCAAAGATTAAACAAGGCTTGCAGGACATTTCCCTAATGAGACACCTTTGAAGAGGGACAGGATTCGTCTCCAAGCTGGTAACATCTAAATCAGGTTTATAGGTAGTCCTCGACTTACAGCAGTTCATTTAGTGACCATTCAAAGTTGCAACAGCACTGGAAAACACTTGCAGCATTCCCCTTGGTCATGGGATCAAAACTGAGACACTTGGCAACTGACTCGTATTTATGACGGTTGCAATGTCCCGGGGTCACGTGATTCCCCTTTTGTGACCTTCTAACAAGGAAAGTCAATGGGGAAGCCGGATTCACTTAACAACCATGTTACTAACTTAACAACGGCAGTGATTCACTTAACAATTGTGGCAAGGGAAGTCACAAAAATGGGGCCAAACTCACTTAACAAATGTCTCACTTACCAGCATAAATTTTCGGTTCAGCTGTGGTGCTAAGTTGAGGACTATATATATGTATTTATTTAGACATTTCTGCACTATCAGTTAGACCTATAAAAACAGGGCTTGAAATGCAGTATGGAAACTTCCCTTCCAGCCCTGGGACATTATGGAAAGTAATCAAGGAGAGTTCCAACCTACAATTAAGGAGGAACTTCTGGACATGAGAAGAATTAATCAATGAAACTGAGGCTGTGGGTGCTCCCGCCCTGGAGGTCTTCAAGAAAAGACTGGATGGCTATTTGTCTGGCTGGTAGACGGTCTCCTGTTTGAGCAGAGGTTGGACTAGAAGACCTCTAAGGTCCCTTCCACCCCTTTGATTCTGAGATAGACAGACAGACAGACAGACAGACAGACAGACAGACAGACAGACACCAGTAGATAAATAGTTAGATAGGATAGATAGATAGATAGATAGATAGATAGACAGACAGACAGACAGACAGACAAATAGATACCAGTAGATAGATAGATAGATAGATAGATAGATAGATAGATAGATAGATAGATAGATAGATAGATAGATAGATAGAGTAAGTAGGAAGGTGGATGGATGGATGGATGGATGGATGGATGGATGGATGGATGGATGGATGGATGGATGGATGGATGGATGGATGGATAGGATGTGTGACAGACAGATGAAGGGATGGAGGAAGGGATGGAAGGAAGGAAGGAAGGAACACCTTGCTTCCAGAAGTTGTGGGTTCTCCACCACTGGAAGCTTTTAAGAAGAGGCTGGCCGGCCATTTGTCTGGATGGTAGAGGGTCTCCTGTTTGGGCAGGGGTTGGACTAGAAGACCTCCGAGGTCCCCTCCAGCCTTGCGATTCTACAACTCTATGGATTGCCTGATCTCCAGGGATAAACCGTTCAAAACCAGGGAAAATAAAAGCTTTTTGCTTACATCCCAAAGGATGCTACTCCATGCTCTTTTGGTACCCAGAGGTTCAACAGAAAAAAAAAAAAAACTCTGGGGTTTTTCCCCTCCCTCTCCAAGATCCTTTAGCTGGTCGGGTCTCCACCAGATCCGGGGAAGCAGCTAAGATTAGAATAAGAAGAACCTGCATGAGCAGCTTCAGGGAGGCGATATTTCAAGGCATCCAACCCCCCTAAGTTATTTAAGGCCGGGAAGATTTGCATCAGGGTCTGGAAACAAAGAGGAAGGGGCTGTAATTGATACGGGGGCTAAAAAATGTGCAAGATAGCAATCTCACCAGCTGCCTTCGTTTGCCCCAAAGGCAGTTTTCCCATCACCCTGCAAAATCCCACCCACCCCCTTTTTTTTATTTCTGCTTTTACTAATGCAGAGATGAATCTCTGCTCCACCGTAAAACATTGGAGAAGACGGATGTAATCTAACGTCAAATTAAATTCAGGGAGGGGTGGGAGGGGAGGGAGGGGGGACATGCCTTGCTATAGACAAGCGGGTCTCCATTCATTAATAACAGACTGCACTCAAAGAAAGGCCAAAACGTGGAGAGACAGGCTCGTTTCCCGTCCTCGTTTTCATGTCTTAGTTATTTATTCTTTTGTGGGGGGGCGGGGGGGGTGAGTTGAATTGGTAATCAATTCCAGGGTGAGGATGCTGGAAGAACCGCTAAGGGCGATAAACTCTTAAGACAAGGAGGCTTCCCGCAAGATTGGAGGGTGAGAGGAAGGCAGAATTTTTTTTAAAAAAAAAATGGGAAATTTCTAAAAAAAAAAGTGAGACGGGGTTTAGAATCACCAAAGGCCAGGGGTGGGATGCGGGGGGGGGGAGTAAGTTGTGTCATTGTTTGTTATGCACTAGACATACGCACAAACACACACACACAGACAGAGATGGAGAGAGAAAGCGGGAGAGGGAGAGAGAGAAAGAAGAGAAAGGGAGAGAAAGAGTAAGAAAGAGAGAAAGAGAAAGCAAGACAGAAAAAGAAAGAGAGAGGGAAGAAGAGAGAGAGAAAGAGAGAGAGAGAGAGAGATGGAGAGAGAAAGAGTAAGAGTAAGAAAGAGAGAACCATCCCCAGCTGAAATATTTCTTCAGCCCCACAAATCTCTTTTCCTGGACTTCAAGGGGGCAGGGAGATTGTCCTACTCAGAGATCTGAAGTGATCATTTTGGGAGCCTGGCTGACCGAGAAGTCTTCTGTGTATTTCTTTCGAACCCACGTTCCACCCGTCTTCTTCATGCGTCTGTTTGTCCTTTTTCCTCCAACGTTTCTACATGTGTTGCGACCACCACGTCTGTTCAAGTGTTTTTGAAGGAAGTAGCAGCTCCTCCTGATTGGTGCCATTTGGTTTGCTCTTTGTGTCTTCTTCAAGCCCCCGCGCATTTCTGCCCTCTTTCTGCTGTCTGCTTTTCTGTTTTGATCTGCTGGTGTTTTCTCACAGGAAGTGGAGGACCAGGAATAAAGTCAGTCCAGACCAAGAACTTGCATGAACCCAATGGATTACATGAAGAATCCTAGGACTGGAAGGGGCCTTGGAGGTCTTCTAGTCCAACCCCCTGCTCAGGCAGAAGACCCTATACCATTCCAGACAAATGACTGTCCAGTCTCTTCTTGAAATCCTCCAGAGGTGGAGCCCCCACAGCTTCTGGAGGCAATTTCTGTTCCACTGGTTGATCGTTCTCACTGTCAGGAATTGTCTCCTTTGCTTCTTTCCTTGATTAGTTTCCATCCGTTGCTTCTTCTTCAAAGCCTTCAGGTGCTTTGGAGAATAGGTGGAGCTCCTCTTGAACCTCTCTGTAGCTCCTTCCAGCTTGTGAAGACCCAGACCCTAAGTTCACACCCCAACCGGCAGAGTTCCTCCCATTATTTCACCCCTGTCCTGGTTCACGGAGGCCAAATTCCACAGCTTTCTCTCAAACTGCCTTCTGAGAAATTCCATCTTTTCTGAACCCGGCAGCTTACAAACTACAGTAAGCAACGTTTGCTCCCCAGAGTCAAAAATACTTGTTTTCATCTGTTGCACAGATTGCCTTGAGTAAAAACAGAATATTTCTCCAAAGGGAAAAGAGAGGAGGGCGAGAAAAGCAGAATGCGGAGGCAAAAAAACAGATATCAGTCTTTTGATTCTTGACTTTGATTCTTGGCTAATCACCATGCAAAAAAGAGACGGGTATTATTTTTGAGCTTTGGCCGGTTATTTTTCTGCCCAGGATAATAAACCCTCCCTCCCTCCGTTGTCCAGGATCAGAGGTTTGGATCAAGGGTGAAATGCTACCGGTTCGCTCCAGTTCGGGCATAAAAACTACAGGTTTGGGCAAACCGGTAGAAAAAAAAAAAAAGCTACCGGTTCAGTTGAACTGGCAGTTTAAAAAGCTACCAGTTTGGGTGAACCAGTAATTAGCTACTGGGCGGTAGCTCCAGACTTCCGAACCGGTGTTTCAGATAATCAGCTATGCAGCCGGGTTTATCTTTGCTAGAAAGCAGGAAATCCTGCTTTCTAGCAAAGCTAAACCGCACTACACAGCTGACCCCCCCCCCCCCCGGTTCTACTTACCTTCCCAAGCCTCCAATTGGTGCGCACTGCACATAGGCGACCAGCAAACCAGTAGCAAAACAGTTTGGATTTCAGCACCGGTTTGGATCCTCCAACTGGCAGGGTCTCACGCACAACAGACAACTTTAGGGGGCTTTCCAGTGGTACAAAAAAACCCCAATCTTTGATGGCAAATAAGCATTCAAGGAACCACCGAGAACAGTTTTACCAATTCTGACAGGGCCAGCCACTTGAATATCAACACAAAGCAAACACTTCTAGCACTGATGATGTTACCTAGTTTGGGTCATGATACGTCTGCAAGAAAACCACCAAGTCCTCCTCCTCCTTCTCCTTTTCCACTTCTTCCTCCTCCTTTCCACAAATCTCACTCCACTCTAGCATGATGACATTCCCTAGTTGGGTCATGAAACATCTGGAGGAAAACCACCCAGCTCTGAGAGCCCCGAGGACCCCACAGTCCTCCTCCTCCTCCTCCTCCTCTCTGCAAACTTCACTCCTTTCTAGCACTGATGGTGTCATCTAGGTCTACAAGTAAACCACAGAGAGTTCAGAGAGAACCACGGACCCCACCAATTCTTCCAAGCTCTGTTTTGGGTTTTCTTGGTGGCCCCTTCCTCACGGTTTCCTCTCATTTGCATCTGCCCATCTGCCAAAAAGCCTCTTCTCTGGCCAACCCAACTGGGGGGGGGGTCTCCGCCCGCCCTTAGCAGCCGACAGAAGCTCCTTGCTGTAGCCTTTGGTGATTAATTTGTTTTTGGCAACACATGTTTTCCTCCGTGGGATGAATTACCATGTCCTTCTCAGCCTGCATGACAAATACCTTTATTGATTAAAGTCCTTAAATATTTACACTCTTCGATGACCTTTTCCGTTCAGCTCGTTTGTCTCTAAGCGGCTCTCAGGTTCCTTTTTCCATCTCTGCAGAGAGGAAAAGGCCTCTGGGGCTGGATTAAACGGAAGAAAAAGCCCCCCCCCAATCCTCAACAGGGGGTCCCCAAAGTCATCCTTGGCCTTGATTTGCAGAACAATTTTAAACCTCCCAAATTTATTTGCAAGCCTCAGTGGACGAAAAGCCAGAAGGGGCAACACAAGGCAAATGGCTGGTGAAAAAGATAAGGTCTTATGCAGGTAGGCCTCCAGTTACGACACTTCGTTTAGTGACCTGTTTGAAGTTACAACGGCACTGAAAAAACAATTTAGGACTATATTTCACACTTACGACCATTGCAGCATGCCTGTGGCCATGTGATCAAAATTCAGACGCTTGGCAACTCACTCATATCTATGACGGTTGCAGTGACCCGAACTGGGAATGTCTAGTTTAAAGAGGAGAAGAACTCCAGACGCCAGGATAGCACGACTGCAATATTTGAGGGGCTGCCGCAAAGAAGGAGGGGGGTCCATCTATTCTCCAAAGCACCAGAAGGCAGGAGGAGAAGCAACAGATCGAAACTGACCAAGGAGAGAAGCAACCTGGAACTGAGGAGGAATTTCCTGACAGTGAGAACAACTAATCAGTAAATTAAACCTCCTCCTTTTTTTTTTTAAGGGATGGAGATCTGTCAATCACCAGCCTCAGCTACAAGCCAATATAGATGATAGAGAGAGAGAGGGAGGGGGAGAGAGAGAGAGGAGAAAGAGAGAGAGATGATAGATAGAAAGATATAGGTAGAGGTAGATATGATAGTGAGAGAGAGAGAGAGAGATGAGAGAATGAGAGATGGGGGGGAGAAGATAGCTGATTTAATTTGGAAAACAATACAAAGATGGTGAGAGAGAGAGAGAGATGATGAGAAAGAGAGAGGAAAGAATCAGGAACTATGGATAGAAAGACCAGCCTAGCAGAAAATTGGCATTCCAGCAAATTGGCATTTCCTTCTCTCTAGGAACTTCCTGTTTAGGAAGAAATGGCCTTTTGTCCACAGACACACACCCCTGTGAAGAGTTGCCCTGGGTTCAGCTTTATGCAAATTTGTTGTTTGTGAGCACAATCCAGGAAAGGCTCATGGGCTTGGAATAGAAAGCCTCAATTTGCCCAAGCAGACGAAGGAGAAGAGACACAGGGAGAATACTGCCTTGGCTCCCCCTCTGTCACTAAATAAATCTGTGTCACGGCCGGTGTGCAACACACTTGAGCGAGAAGGAAAGGGAGAAAGGGAGGGGGTGAAGGAGAGCTAAACACGCTACTGAGGACTAGAAGCTTGGGGCAAAGGTTTTTCTTTCTATGTATCATTTTTATATCTATCGGTCTGTCTGTTGGTCTATCTTTTTGTCTGTGCATATCTATCTATCTTTCAATCTATCTATCTAACCTACAGTATCTATCTGTAGAATCTATCTATCTCCTATCTATCTAGCTATCTATCTATTTATCTATCTATCTATATCTATCCATCAATCATCATCCATCCATATCTATCTATCTATCTGTCTGTCTGTCTGTCTGTCTGTCTGTCTGTCTATCCATCCATCATCATCCATCATCCATCCATTCCCCCCCCCTCTCTTTATCTATCTCTCTTTATCTATCTATCTATCTATCAGATCCTGAAGATAAAGCTCAAATACTTTGGCCACCTAATGAGAAAGAAGGACTCACTGGAGAAGAGCCTAATGCTGGGAAAGATTGAGGGCAAAAGAAGAATGGGACGGCAGAGAATGAGGTGGCTGGATGGAGTCACTGAAGCAGTAGGCGTGAGCTTAAATGGACTCCAGAGGATGGTAAAGGATGGGAAGGCCTGGAGGAACGTGGTCCATGGGGTAGCGATGGATCAGACACAGCTTTGCAACTAACGACAGCAACAACAAAATGTATATCTTTCTTTCATCTCTCTCTCTCTCTCTCTTTCACTCTCGCTCTCTCTGTTTATCTATTAACTTCCAAATTAATTTGTGGCCCATCCAGTTTGAAGTGACCGTTCCATCTGCCCTCCTGATCTGAGTCACAAACTCGATTCCATTCGGAAAAAATCGACCAAATCACCTTCAGGTGAGTTATTTCCATCGCCATCCTGTCAACAAGATCCTTTAGCTCCACAATAATCCAATTTCCAGCCCTTTCAATCCATTGAGAGAAAGTGGAGACCCCCGCAAAGTGCCGATTTCTCCCCAATTCCAGCCGAGATGCAACAGATAATATGACAGAAGGATGAAGTAATCAGGACATTCAATGTCACCTAAGCAAGCTAACAAAATAAAAATAATTGCCATGTTTTCTGTGCTCAACCAGTCTCCCTTTTAATGCACCCACCTCATCCGACCCTCCCCCCAGGGGCTTCTATTCAACACTAGGCAAGTTCCTCTAGCCAGACCCTTCACCAAGAATGGGGTCACATAATGTTGGAAGGGCCCTTGGAGGACATCTAGTCCAACCCCCTGCTCAATCAGGAGACCCTAGACCATTTCAGACAAATGGTTGTCCAATCTCTTCTTAAAAACCTCCAGTGATAGAGTATCCACGACTTCTGGTGGCAAGCTGTTCCACTGGTTAATTGTTCTTACTGTCAGGAAATTTCTCCTTAGTTCCAAGTTGCTTCTCTCCTTGGTTAGTTTCCACCCATTGCTTCTTGTTCTGCCCTCAGGTGCTTTGGAGAAAAGCTTGACTCCCTCTTCTTTGTGGCAGCCCCTCAAATATTGGAAGACTGCTATCATGTCTCCCCTGGTCATTCTTTTCATTAAACTAGACCTACCCAGTTCCTGCAAACGTTCTTCATATGTTTTAGCCTCCAGTCCTCTAATCATCTTAGTTGCTCTTCTCTGCACTCTTTCAAGAGTCTTAATATCTTTTTTATTTTGTGGTGAGCAAACCTGGATGCCGTATTCCAAGGGCAGTCTTACCAAAGGCTTACTGTATTTTTCGGAGCATAAGACGCTTTGGACTATAAGACGCACCTACCTTTTTTGGTGAGAAAAACAAGAAAAAGAAGTCTGCCTCCCAGCAATTTTGCCTCCTTGCAGCAAACAGCCTGCTTTACTTTCATTTTCGTTTTCAGCATAGCTTGATTAGCACAAGAGGAAAAAAAATCTGCTCCCAACAATTTACCTCCTGTGCAGCAATAGGCCACGGCAATCCCTGCAGCCTGAAACAGCTGAGAGTTGGGAGGCCGATCCAACTGACAATCAGCTGCTTGTGCTAATCAGGCTGTGCTGAAGCTGAAACGGGCTCTTTGCTACAAGGAAGTAAATTGCTGGGAGGCAGAGGCCAAAGGGGCCGGTGGGTGGGTGGGGCTACATTCGGTTTATAAGATGCACCCAAATTTTCACCCCCTTTGGGGGGGGGAAAGGTGTGTCTTATACTCCGAAAAATACGGTATACGGTGATACTAATAGACTTCCCTCTGTTAATGCAAGGATCGCATTGGCCTTTTTTTGGCAGCTGCTGCACACAGCTGGCTCATATTTAAGCAATTGTCCACTAGGACTCCAAGTACCTTTTGCAGGTACTGCTTTCGAGCCAGGTTTCCCCTACCCTATCCCTGTGCATTTGGGGTTTTTCCCCCGCCTAAGTATACGACCTTACTTTCCTCACCAGTATAATTGGCTTTATTTACACAGTGTTGTCATGATGTCCCTGACACCGGCGTTGTGCCTTGTGTGGGAGGCTGACATTCCCTTCCTTCCAATACCCAGGTATTAAAAACCTCATCGGCGTGATGAGAAGCACTTAAGAGGAAAGCATTAGAGGATGCAATTTCAGAAAACCAACAGGGAAGGGATAGCAACACCAATTTCGTTCCGGCTTCTCTGCCGGCCTCGGAATTTCAGTTTTTTTCTGGACCGATCTGCAACAAGCAAAGCTCGGCTGATGGATGAAGAAGGCACCGGAGGCTCTTTTGGTGTTCTGGGGGTGCTTCTCTAGCAGCAACAGCAAAACGGCAGGAATTGATGGATGTGAGAGAACTGTGGGGAGCCTGAAGACACAAAGACTTCCCATCTTCCATGCAACCATCCAGTTCTACTCTCTCCCTGGTCTCCAACCTTCAAACAAGCCTCTTCTGATGAACCTGTGAGGCTCCAAAGACATCATGATGGACAACCTCTAAAAAGCTTCTCAGTGGAATGATGCTCACCTGAGACCAACTCCAAAGAAGTCTCTTCTAACATAGCCATGAGCTCCAGAGACATCTTGATTGGAGAAGGTGGAGAGTGGAGAGATGGCCATCTTGAGACCAACCCCAAAAATCTCTTCTAACATACCCATGAGCTCCAGAGACATCTTGATTGGAGAAGTTGGAGAACCTTTAAAAACCTTCTTGGTGGTGAGATGGCCACCTTGAGACCAACTCCAAAGAAATCTGACATAGCCATGAGCTCCATGATTGGAGAACCTCTAAACCTTCTCAGTAGAGAGATGGCCACCTTGAGACCAACTCCAAAGAAATCTCTTCTAACATAGCCATGAGCTCCAGAGACACCATGATTGGAGAAGGTCTAAAAGCCTTCTCAGTGGAAGAGACGCCCACCCTGTGAGTCCAAACATGGCGTCGTTGCCCCTTCTCCAGCTGGCCGGATGGGCTTCATTTTCCCACTGATGGTCACGTGGCTCGGACGGCTGACTCATTCACAAAGCTTTGCGTTTGGAGATCAGATTTGGATCTGAGTCTGAGATTCTTCGGCCCGTGTGACAGAGTCATCCTTTTAAAAATACATACATTAAGCATTGCCTGCAGGGAGCGATGATGGTGTGTTTGTGTGAAATCAACCAAATCTGAAAATGGAGCTTAATGAGGATCTTCCCTGCCTGCCTTCTCGGTGAAAAACATTTCTAGCGTTAGGAGAGAGAAACCTCAGCTCCCCCTGTGTCACCGTTTTGCACTCGAACGGGGTTTTTTTGTTTGTTCCGTTCAATCTAGAAATGTGACACCCTTTACGCTGGAGGGAAAGAGGCTGTCCTGGGTTCAAGGACACTGGTGGTATCCTGTCTCATTTTGAAAATCTGGGTCAAGGTTATAGGAATGGAGAAACCAAGAATGCTGGAGATCAATCAGTGGGGTCTGCAACTGTAGGTGGGAGCAGTGGTGGGTTTCAAAAATTTTTTACTTTCTCCTCCTCCTCCTCCTCCTCCTCCTCCTCCTCCTCCTCCTCCTCCTCCTCCTCCTCCTCTTCTTCTTCTTCTTCTTCTTCTTCTTCTTCTTCTTCTTCTTCTTCTTCTTCTTCTTCTTCTTCTTCTTCTTTAAGTGATAGGTGGCCAAGGTTTAAAGGAAAAGGAGTTGGAGGCAGTTCCTGAACTAGCAAATGCTTTTTCTTCCTTGCATTCTGGCAGTCAACCATCCCTGTTCCTAAAAATTCCTTCTGAGCAGCTGTTTCCCCACCTGTTCCCACCATCTTATTTTCTTTTTTGCAAGAGCGATTGAGGGAACTGGGTACATCTAGGCATTTAATGAAAAGAAGGAACATGATAGAAGGGTTCCAATATTTGAGGGGCTGCCACAGAGAAGAGGTGGGGGCACCTGTCCTGCAAAACACCAGAGCAAACCAGGAGAAGAAGCAACAGATGGAAACTCGTCCATCAAGACTTAAGAAGAAATTTCCCAAATGGGAGAACAATCCATCAGTGGGACGGCTTCCCTCCAGAAGTTGGGGGAGCTCCATCCCTGGAGGTCTTCAAGAAGTGACTGGACAGCCATTTGCCTGGAATGGAGCAAGGGGGTTGGACTAGAAGACCTCCAAGATCCCATCCAGCCCTTTGATTCTATGATTCTGTATCACTGGTGCTTGTATATAACGCCTGCAAATTGCAACAATCCAGATCCTTCCTATAAGCGTCAGGTAGTCTGTATCCCCCCCACCCCAGAAGCCCCCTCCCTTCCCAGCAGACGGGATCGACTCAGCTCCCCAGACGAGAACAGCAAACAGGAATTCCACCAGGCTGGCTAGCTTCCTCGCTTTGTCTCTCATCAAACGCTGTCTGATAATAAGCAATTACTGCCGGCATTTGCCCCATGTATAGACAGCCCCTTCCATTCTTCATAAATCCTCTAAAAACGCCATCAATTAACACCCCAGTTCTTCCACATTCCTAATTATGCCGTCTTCCTTATCAACGCCTGGCCTCGTCTTGGCAGGCGAAGACTCTTCGCTGAAGGGGGTTGCATCGAAGGCTGCTGGCTGACTCAGGTATAAATCCCCAAGGGAGGGAACCCAAAGGACCTGGGAAGGCAGCAGCCCAGCCCCAAGGGAAGGGTGAGTGCCGCTCTATAAGGCCTTGGGAAGGCCACGCTTGGAATGGGGACCTCCCGTTTTGGGCACCGAGATATGGAATTTGGGAACCGTCCAAAGCGGATCCGTGGCCTTGTGGATTCCTTACTCAGGCTGAAATAATTTAAATGTGGTTTTTGTTTATTTATTTTTTTAAAAAATGATGTTTCTGTTTGTTTTGGGGAGCAACCCCCAAAGCTCCAGCAAAGAAAACGTGGTAGTTTTAACATCGGTTGAGTCGGAGACGAGAAAAGGGTTGTTATGGTAACGAATGGCTTGCATTCTCCAAAGGAAGATCAGGATTCCGTTTTTAATAAGGGGAGAAGCCACAGGAAGGTAAAGAGACAATAATATTTCTTTTCTTTTCTTTTTTTTTGCTTTTCTTTTTTCTCCCCCTTGTTGTCAAATTGAGATGTGAATTGCTCAGTCTCTCTCTCCCTCTCTCTCTCTCTCTGCTGGAGAGTTTAATGGTTGGAGAGAAAGCAAGGCCTTGGAGGCCATGAGTGGGTGGTCTCCGGATGAACCACGGATCAGAGGAAGGAAGCCGTGGGTGGCAGGTGAGCCCTGCCTGTTAGAGGAAGAAGAAGGGGAGCGGGGCGTCCCTGGGCAGGATTCCTGCAAGAGGATGGAGAACCTCTCTTGGTTGATGGACTCCCACCCCTGCACTTTCGTCCTCACCTCACCAGAAGGCTAGGGATGATGGGTGATGAAGTAACCCTCTAGTTTGAAACGCCTGCAAGGGAACCACCAGGTTTAGAGAGCACCGAGGGCCCCCCAGTCCTCCTCCTCTCCGCAAACCCCATTCCCTTCTGGCACTGATAATGTAACCTAGTTGGGTGATGAAACGTCTGAAGAAAACAGCGACCCTAACCCTAACCATAAGTAGGTTTACCATCCAACGGGATTTTTCCATTTATTTTACCTGGGAAGGTAGAAAGGCCTGTCTGAAAAAGTCTCTACCCTTCTAAGCATAGTGTTGCGCTAGGAATTCATTGGCAGCGTCCATTTTGCTCTATGACTTCATGGGGACCGAACCCTCACAGACTTTTTCTTGCTCTACCTCTTCCTCCTCTTCCTCTTCCCCTCGCAACCCCCCCTCTTCTAGCACTGATGACAGGACCTAGTTGGGTCATGAAATGTCCACAAGTCTCTCACCAGAAGCGAGAAATTATTGGATTAAAATTAAAACATGGTTAGAAGAAATGATACAACAACATATGGATTTAAAACCTGAACGGTTCCTATTGGGTATTTAGTAAAGAAAGTACGTATTTGATCATACATGTCATAACGGCAGCGAGGATAGTATTTGCACAAAGATGGAAGGCAGAGAAAACTCTTACAGAAGGAGAAGTAATTAAGAAAATATTGGATTGTGCAGAAATGAATAGATTGATTTTGACAATTAAAGAAAGAGAGGAATTGGAATACTTTAAGATACAGGGACAATTTTATCATTGGTTAGAGAAGAATATACAGGGTAATGTTGTAATGAAATGAGTGAAATGAGTGAAGAAGAGAGAAGAGAAAGAAGATAGATCAACGTATTAATAGAAAAGCAAGAAATGTAGGAGAAATGTTACAGTAAACGAAATGATAATATTAAGATATGATAAATGGTGGAGAAGTAGGAAGAAGACACAAAAGATATACTGAATGATTGGTTATGTATTGTATGTTTGTTTGTCTATAAAATAAAAAAAACTTTTATAAAAAAAAGAAACCAAGCTCAGAGACCACCAAGGACCCCACAGCCCTCCTCCCCCTCCTCTCTATAAACGTCACTCCCTTCTAGCATTGATGATGTAAGCTAGTTGGGTCATGAAATGTGCACAAGAAACCACCAAACTCTGAGAGCACCAGGAGCCCACAGCCCTTTTCATCCTCTTCCTCCTCCTTCTCACAAACTCCCAGCCCCCTCTGGTCCCTCTTGAGCAGTTATAGTATAATCTTGTTAGCTTAACATGGAGAAAATTAAAGACGAAAGAGAAATTAACTAAAATTGCCTTCACTTATATAGATCAGCCGTTGGTGCATTAACCCACAGGCTGACTGCCAAGCTATTACCGGGGGCCACTTGGTCCAATGCCCCCCTTCCCGGGGGTGGGGGTGGATTTGGGTCCTTGGAACGAGGCTCTCTTCAGAGCAGCCGCTGAGAACCAAAGCTAAACTGTCTCAGGATGTCGCCAAGGCCACCTCTAAGCTCCTGGAAACCATTAAGGAGAGGGCTGCGTTTCTGAACCAGAACAGAACAGAAGAGAGCAGGGCAGAAGAGAAGAGAATACAGAACAGAACAGAACAGAATGAAGACTAGAAAATAGATTAAAACAGAACAGAACAGAGTGGAACAGAATAGAACAGAGCAGAAGAGAAGAGAAAGAAGATAGATCAACGTATTAATAGAAAAGCAAGAAATGTAGGAGAAATGTTACAATAAACGAAATGATAATATTAAGATATGATAAATGGTGGAGAAGTAGGAAGAAGACACAAAAGATATACTGAATGATTGGTTATGTATTGTATGTTTGTTTGTCTATAAAATAAAAAAAACTTTTATAAAAAAAAGAAACCAAGCTCAGAGACCACCAAGGACCCCACAGCCCTCCTCCCCCTCCTCTCTATAAACGTCACTCCCTTCTAGCATTGATGATGTAAGCTAGTTGGGTCATGAAATGTGCACAAGAAACCACCAAACTCTGAGAGCACCAGGAGCCCACAGCCCTTTTCATCCTCTTCCTCCTCCTTCTCACAAACTCCCAGCCCCCTCTGGTCCCTCTTGAGCAGTTATAGTATAATCTTGTTAGCTTAACATGGAGAAAATTAAAGACGAAAGAGAAATTAACTAAAATTGCCTTCACTTATATAGATCAGCCGTTGGTGCATTAACCCACAGGCTGACTGCCAAGCTATTACTGGGGGCCACTTGGTCCAATGCCCCCCTTCCCGGGGGTGGGGGTGGATTTGGGTCCTTGGAACGAAGCTCTCTTCAGAGCAGCCGCTGAGAACCAAAGCTAAACTGTCTCAGGATGTCGCCAAGGCCACCTCTAAGCTCCTGGAAACCATTAAGGAGAGGGCTGCGTTTCTGAACCAGAACAGAACAGAAGAGAGCAGGGCAGAAGAGAAGAGAATACAGAACAGAACAGAACAGAATGAAGACTAGAAAATAGATTAAAACAGAACAGAACAGAGTGGAACAGAATAGAACAGAGCAGAAGAGAAGAGAAGAGAATACAGGACAGGACAGGACAGGGCAGAGGGTTGGAAGGGACCTTGAAGATCTTCTAGTCCAACCCCCTGCTCAAACAGGACCATTCTAGATCAATGGTTCTCCACTCTCTTCTTGAGAGCCTCCAGTGATATGGGGTCTCCTGCTTGAGTAGGGGGTTAGATTAGAAGACCTTCAAGGTCCCTTTCAACCCTGTCATTCTACATTCTATGTGGTGGAAAATTCTGGCCATCAGAAACGAGACGAGCAAAGCAGTAGATGGAGCTGAAGAACAATCAAGTGGTTTGTGAAGAAGGTATCAAAAAACATCCAATCCTGCAGACCGGAGAACTCCCTTGGGTGACCATCAACTGGACATCTAGACCAACTTGTGGTGGCTCTCAATCATGCTTTCCAGTTCCATGGAAAGTTGCTGGAGACCCCAAAAGGAATTGTGGCAAATATCTAGGAGGCTTCCAAGGGTCTACTGTTGACTTGGAAAAACCATGACACAACCAATTTTTAGAACTGGATTTCAGGGACAAGTAGTTCTCAACTTACAACAGTTCATTTAGTGACCTTTCGAACTTACAACAGCAGAGAAAAAAGTAACTTATGACATTTTTCATACTTATGACCAGGGTCACAGGATCAAAATCCAGATGCTTGGCAACTGACTCGTATTTATGATGGTTGCAGTGTCTCCCGGGGTCATGTGGTCCCCTTTTGTGACCTTCTGACCCGCAAAGTCAATGGGGAAGCCAGATTCCCTCAAGAACCGTGTGACTAGCTTAACAAGGGCAGTGATTCACTTAACAACATTGGCAAGGAAGGTCGTAAAAGGGGCTGAAACTCACTTAACAACTGTCTCACTTAGCAAAGGGGTTAATTGTGCTCGTAAATCAAGGTCCATCTGTCATGCATGTTGGAAAGCAGGACAGTGAATAACCGTCACAATGTGCAAGAAACCCACAATTCTTTTCAACAGAAGCCAACGAAAACCAGAGAGATCCCTCAAAGCCAGCACTGGCAGCAATTAATGCTAATATTCATCATTTCTTTGCTCCGAGGGAAACGTACTTTGGCAGAAGACACATCGCCCCAAAGATAATTGGAAAAGTTTGTGTACAGAACAGCTTATCTCGGGCAACCCAAACAGCGTCTTTATCTTGTCCGTGGCTTTATCGGCAGATCTAGCGATCCTTCACATTCTCCCCTTGTTTCAATGAGCTCTCGGAATCATAGAGTCCAAGGGCTGGAAGGGACTCCTCGGAGGTCTTCTGTTGAATAAATTATGGGGAGGTTCACGAGGAACAAGCAGATGGCCTATATTCAGTTGTTTTAAATGGATGGCAATTATGTTCTGTACAGGTATAGAACAGGTGGTACCCCTGGCTCAAGGAGGAAGGGGAGGGGAGGGGAGGGGAGAGGAAAGGAGAGGAAAGGAAAGGAAAGGAAAGGAAAAAGAGGAGGGGGAAGGGGAGGGAGGGAGGGAGGGAGGGAGGGAGGGAGGAAGGAAGGAAGGAAGGAAGGAAGGAAGGAAGGAAGGAAGGCAAATAATATCCCACTTTAAGAAAACAACTGCCCACCTTTATCAGCAGAATTCTCGTCTTAATTAGCCAATATAAAACTCTCCATCCCATAACCCATTTCCTAGCAATTAACAAATCAAATAAGCAGCATCTCTCCTCATCCAATTGTCAGCAAAGAGCGCTGTAAAATATTAAAACAGATGAACAAATACGAAGCTCCGTCTTCCTCATCTCAAACCCCAAACCCCATTTCAGGGGCGTCAAGAGGCGCCAATGTTGTAGGGCAACCCTAAAAGTTAACATTACGAAAAGAGGACCTTTCTCCTTTAAGAAGGAAGCCGAATTCCAATACATATTTAAACAGAGAGAAAGGGAGAAAAAAAGGAAATCTAATTTTAATTTCTGAACATCCACGGGTCAAGAGGCTGCGGAAACCTTTCGGCTCACCTTCCGTGAGGTACAGATCTCAATAACGGCATTAATTTTGCTTATTTATATGCCGTGATGGGGAAGCTTTCAATAAAATGATGGTTTCATTTTTCCTGACCTCTTTTACAACTTTACAAATTAATCCCTCTCATCACCTCCTGGCTGGCATTTTAACTAATTACCTTTTTTTTAAAAAAAAAAAAGGAAAAGATGTTAATTTATTTTTTAACTTTCCACCAGTTATGCTTTTAATGTGGAGTGGATTTAGTTTCCTGCCTCCATTTTCTCCAGCTTGCTTATTTCCCCCAAATGCCCTCTTGTTTAGCTGCATTACAACAGCCCTGCGAGGTAGGATGGGCTGAGAGGAAATCCTTAAACATGACACCATAATGGATGCCAGAGACATGTCAAATATCCAGTCCTGTTTGCAGTGAGTCCAGCATGCTGTCCCAAGTCTAAAGATAATCCATATCATGCTGGATTTGTTTTATATTCTTCTTGCAAAAGCCGATCCATAAAATTAACTGCATAAAAGAGTGGAAGGGACCTTAGAGGTTTTCTAGTCCAACCCCCTGCTCAAGCCGGAGACCCCATACGTGGCAGTCCAATCTCTTCTTGAAGGCCTCCAGTGATGGAGCACTGACATCTTCTGAAGGCGAGCTGTTCCATCCATCCATCCATCCATCCATCCATCCATCCATCCATCCGTGTCTCATATATTTGAACTATCTATCTCTGAATCAGACAATCCTAGCACTGGAAGGACCTTGGAGGTCTTCTATTCCAACCCTCTAGGAGACCCTCCATCACTCTGGACAAATGGCTGTCCAGTCTCTTCTTGAAAGCCTCCACTGAGGGAGCACCCACCGTGTCTGGAGGGAAGCCCTCCCACTGATTAATTGATCTCAGTGTCAGAAAATCCCTCCTTAATTCTAAATTGGTTCTCTCTTTGATAGGTTTTTATCTGATTTGAGGACCACGGATAGCTCCACAAGTAACTGTGGTGGCTTTCAGGACCACGGATAGCGATCAGATGCACATCATTGGACAATGGCCACTAATAGAATCATAGAGTCCTGAGGCTGGAAGGGACCTTGGAGGTCTTCTAGTCCAACTCCTTGCTCAAGCAGGAGACAATATACCACTCTCAACAAATGGTTTTCTAACCTCTTCTTGAAAGCGCCAGAAAGTTGTGGGTGCTCTACCACTGGAGTTTTTCAAGAAGAGACTGGACAATCATTTGCCTTGAATGGTCGAGGGTCTTCTGCTGGAGCAGGGGCTGGGCTAGAAAACCTCCAAGATCCCTTCCAAGCCTTCTCTCCTTGATTAGTTTCCATCCATTGCTTCTTGTTCTGCCTTCAGGTGCTTTGGAGAATACATCAACCTAAGGTCTTAACCTTACCCAATGGAGAGTGTTTGGTCTATTGCAAGAATCAGTTTCCAAAATTATTCACAGTGTGATCATTTGCTCTCTTTTTTTTTTCCCCTTTCTCATCATGTCCATCTTTCATTTTCCACCAAACCAACCGTCAGTCAGAGAATGAGGCACATTTTGGCTGTTTTGCGGGCCAGACATTAGGGGGAGAAAAAGCGACTTTTACCTTTTAAATAAGTGCAAATTACTTACTTGGGCCCCGGAAGGAGAAATGGTGGGAAATTAATTTGCTTCAGATTTTATCCAATTTTCTCCTCTAGAACCAGTGCTGTTCTCCAATTAAGTAAATGTGTTTTAGAATGGGGTAAAATAATACCCATTAAGTCATTTCTATTGGGAAGCTTTCTCTTGCCAAAACAGCTAAGTTAGAAGGAACGCATATGGAAACCTATGTGCATCTCCAGACATTTTTAATTAAAAGCAAACTGAACTGGAGATTGGAAGAGGGGGGGAAGCAGAAAGGAGGCAGAATCCGTGGACTTCCCTAACTTATTTGCAGTGATGAGCTTTGCTGAGGATCCCCTCTGCCAATGTTTCGATGCCAAAACTAAAGGGCAAAGATTTAAATTCATTTGAAGCTGGGAGGCTTTAAGACGTGCAGACTTCAACTCCCATAATTCCCTAGTCAGCCATGACCCTTCCCCCCCCCAAACCTAGAGCAGAGAAATTGCAGAGGAAGGGATTAAAGGAGAGTAAACAGGCCACAACAGAGTTACAGATCAAAAGGGATGCATTAGCATAGCACCAGGGAATTCTGGGAGTTGGGGAATTATGGGAGTTAAAGTTCACCCATCTTAAAGTCACCAAGCTTGAAAAAAAAATACTGGTTTACAGCTTTACAATCATTTGGTGCTGCCTCCAAATCTGATCAGGAACTATCCTCAAATCTCACGTCCATTCGTGCCAAATTAAATACAGTTCTCTGGTTTGGAAAAGAGAAGGGGTCAGCACAGGGGGTCTCTAGGTATCTGACCATTGAAATCCTGGCTTCCCAGCCTGAAACAACTCAGTTTTGTTAAGACCCAAAGAATCCATGGAAAAGGGAGAAGGAAATTAAACATGAAAATTTAATTAAACCGTAGTCTGATCACTCTCTGTGGAATGGACGCTGGCTGCAAAGATTATTTGTAAGAGAGCAATAATTGCACCTAATTAGGATACGAATCAACCTGCAGTGGGTGGGTGGGTGGGGGGAGGCAGTGCAAATCCCCTTGTCCCATAAACATTCAGGGGAGCTGAATCTTATTAAAGTTATGTTTTATAGGCCCAATTACATGCCAGTTTCCCTTCGGTTTATTCACTCTCTCCCTGATTTAAACCCAACGTAAACATTTAATGGAGAGACGGTGTCAGCCTATTCCTTTAGTCCAAGGGCAAAACGGGGCAAGGTTTGATTGTTGCAGAAATTAGGCTGGGGGTGTGTGTTGAAACACAAACACACAGAGACACAATTTGCAAGGTGATTGTTGAGCCAGCTTCTCAATTCTCAGAAGGAAGGAGGAATTTCCTGACAGCCAGATCAATTAGTTAGTGGAATGGCTTGCCTCCAGAAGTTGTGGGTACTGTTGTGGCCCGCCAGTGGCCAGGAGAGCTGGCAGCAGAGTCAGACAGTGAGGAAGTTGGGGAGGAACATGGGCCAGTCCAGGGGGCTGGGGAAAGCTCGGACGAGGGCTCTGCGTAAAAGGCAGAGAGGGAGCTAGACAGCAGTGAGGCAGAGGAACAGCTGGAGCCTGTTCCCAGTGTGCGCATGCACAGAGATGCCATAAGACAAGAGCAATTAAGAAAGCAGGGTTGACTTGGGAGTAAAACCACACCTTGGAGGTAATTAGCCCCTCCCATAGGAAACAAAAGAGGAGCGGGGTGGGGTGGGGTGGGGTTTTGCAGGAAACAATTCATTCGTTCAGTGACTCTGAGAGACTCTGTGCCGAGTTTTGCCTTGTACTGCGTTTGAAAACTAGTTACGTGGCAGCTTGCCAAACGAGATAAGGTCTGTGTTGATAAACATCCCTCTGAAAGACTGCTTGGACAGGCCTTGCTGACTGTGAATGAAAGGAATTCTCAGTCGTGTAAATAAAAGAGGCTTTGCCGGGACCAAGACTCTGCTTCCTGCTTTTTAAGGGAGCCTCGGTCAGAACAGGTGCTCCGTCACTGGAGGTTTTCAAGAAGAGGCTGGGATGCTATAAGGTCTCCTGCTTGAGCAGGGGGTTGGATTAGAAGACCTCCAAGGTCCCTTCCAACTCTTTTGTTCTCTTACTTCACACGAGCTTGAGATCACCACCATATCTCCACCCATATGCGAACGGCGTTTCTTTAAAGAGCTCCCATTTTGATGGATCTCAGAAGAAGACCTTTCCAGATCCTTCAAGCTGGAAGAGACATTTGCTCGATGCAAGATGCTGAATTAAAGCATTTTCCAGAGGTGGCAGCCTGTCTCTGCTGGAACAGTGGAGGTCCCCATCATCTATGCGTAGAGCACAAGGCAACACATGTTCCCCCTCCAAACCTCCTCTAAGAAAGCCACAGGCATTGCTGATCCTTGCAAAAACTAGTAAGATGAGACTTGGAGCGAAGGACCTAACAGCTCAAGAACTCTGCTCACCTTTCATTCTACCTGCCAGCTTTTCTTCTGAAGAAAGCTCAGCTGTGAAGTTACCGGTGCTCCCGCTCTCCTCATTTCAAAGCACAATCACACAGAATAATTCAGAGCTGTGGAAACACCTTCTACCCATTCCAGGAGAGAGGAGATCAAAGGGAGCAAAAGAGAATATCAGAAAGAGAGAGAGAGAGAGAGAGAGAGAAATGAGCTGGGGGCTCTGCTTTGACCCGTTGCTAGGCCTTCTAATGTCTCCCTTTGAGAGTATTTGAGACCTTTGGTAGAAATCAGGAGGCTACCTGTGCAAAGATTAATTCTTTTGATTTGCCTTTCCCATTCAACCAGGAATATAGCTCCTTTCAGAGAGGTCTTCTCCCTCCAGAACAGCTTACTTCCAGAAGTTGGAGGTTTTCAAGAAGAGGTCCAGGGTTTCCTGCTCGAGCAGGTGGTTGGACTAGAAGACCTCCAAGATCCCTTCCAACCCCATTATTCTGTTTTCTAAGCAGTAATGAGTAGAAGAACATCAAAGAGAGGTCCAGCCTAGAACTAAGGAGGAATTTCCTGACGGTAAGAACAATTAATCGATGGAATGGCTTGTCTCCAGAAGTTGTGGGTGATCCATCACTGGAGGTCTTCAAGTAGAGATTGAACAGTCATTCGACAGGGATGGTAGAGGGTCTCCTGACTGAGCAGGGGGTTGGACTAGAAGACCTCCAAGGTCCCTTCCAACCCTATGAGTCAATGTTCTATGATAGTTGAGAAAGACCAGTGACTCAATGTTAGTTGCGTACCTTAAGGAAAATTCAAGCTTATCCTAATGTATCCATCTCTTCTTCTCATCCCCGATATATCTACAGTATGTCCTGGGCTGAAGTTCTCTGGACTTTTGAAGGACATCATCTGTTGCAGGTCCAACACTTCTCCCAATGTTTTCTTCTAATCAAAATTTGGAAACTATATTTAGATGTCTCCAAGGAGCTCCAAATTAAGATTTTGGAGACCCCAGGGGCCTTTAGAGATCTCGGGTAATCAAAGTTATGAGAATGATCACGGACCTGAGGGCTTCTGAAGCAAGAAATACCTTGACAGGGGGACAAATTCTGTTGAAGCTAAATGGGGCCACTTCAGGGGTGAAATGCTCCCGGTTGGGACCAGATTGGGTGATCTGGTAGCGATGGGGTTGGGTAGTTCAGAGAACCGATAGCAAAAATCCCTCCTCCCGCCCCCCGCTCTCCCATGCCCACCTAATTGCCTGGTCCCCACTTGTTTACTTGGCAGCTTCTTTCGAGCTCGCTCCTCCCTTGCTTCAGCTCCTGCAATTAATTGCATCAGCTAGCAACTCAATCTGCCTGCCTGCCTGCAATCCATCTCATGGTGAGCAACTCAATCTGCCTGCCTGGTCCCTTCAATTGGGTAAATAATTGGGGCTTTTTTTGGGGGGGAGCTTTAAAAAATAGTTAATTGGGGGTTTTTTAAGGAGTTTTATTTTTTTTTAAGACGTAGCAATTTAAAGTTAAGGAAGTTTTAAATGTAGCTTCTTTTATCTAAAAATATAAATAAAATGAAATAAAATAACAAAATAAAATAAAATATTTGTGCAGCTTTCTGAGATTTGGTGTGTTTCTGTAGTGTTTCACTCTAACTACACAAACACACAAAATCTCACAAAGCTGTATGTGGCATTGTGTGTGTGTGAGAGAGTCAGTTGTGTTGTGTTGTGTTTTGTGTTTCTGTAAAGTGTGAAAATTGGGTTTTGAGCTTTTTGTGGCTGTGTGAGGTTCCTGCTTGTTGCAGGGGCCATTTTGGATGAAGTGCAGCTGCTTTTACATTGTGTGTGAGTCAGTTGTGTTGTGCTGTGTTGTGTTGTGTGTGTGTGTGTGTAAAGTGTGAAAGTTGGTTTTTGGTATCTCTTATTGTTTTGTGTACTTTATTATTTTTATTATTATTGTTAGTGGTCACCTGACCACTAAGCCATGCCCACAATTAAGCCACGCCCACAGAACCAGTAGGGGAAAAATTTAGGTTTCACCCCTGGGCCACTTGTCTTCTCACCAAGCATGGATGTCTTGTTTTTAAGACACTATGAAAAGGAGAAAGTTTGGGGTGTCCATTGCCAAAGGGTTGGGATGATACGAGGTCTCCAGAACTGAACAGCTCCAGGAGAATCTGTTTGTTTTCCCTTCTCTGCCGTAATTTCACAATTTTGATGTTTAAGCCTCTCTCTTCCAAGTTTGAAATGCTATAGATAATTTAGGGCAATAACACTTAAATTATGACTCATCTGCCATAACTATAAATTATACATTTTCGAAATGAATATTCAAGGCTTTCCATTCAAAGTAGCAGCTGAGGATGGAGGGAATCTACTCCCCATCAAGTCTGTGGTCCAAATGTGGGCTTTGTTTGTTTTTTGTAAAAAAAAAAATTGAACCGTGGAGAAAATGCGGGGAGGGAGGGAGGGAGGAGACGGCCTTCCATTAAGCAGAGAAGAGTTGTGGGTTCAAGGCCACTGAGCAGAGCGAAGTGAACAAAGTTTAAATATCATAGCAGCATTTTCCTGTTCAAAGTGCTTTGAGGAAATGAAAACGGTCATCAATTCTTCCAGCCCTCCAAATTCTTATGTGTGGAATAAAAAAAAATAAGAAATTGCATTCTTAAAAAGCAGAGGGAGATTTGGGATCTTTTGGGAAAGAGGAATATTCAGGCACAACTGAATTTTAAGAGCCGGTTCACAAAAGATTTTCTAACATGTTAGAGCAAAATAGAAGGTGGAATAATAATAATCTGTTCCTACTCTGTTACTCTACAATCCCAGATCAATTAATCAATGGGTCAGCTTGCCTTCAGGAGTTGTGAGTGCTCCATCGCTGGTGGTCTCCAAGAAAAGACTGGCCATGGTATAAGCTCTCCTGCTTGACCTGAGGGTTGGGCTAGGAGACCTCCAAGGTCCCTTCCAACTCTGTTTACTACGTATCAATTAACCAGTGGAACAGCTTTCCTCCAGAAGTTGTGGTTGCTCCGTCACTGGAGGTTTTCAAGAAGAGACTGGACAGTCATTTTGTTGTGGTCTGCCAGCAGCCTGCGGAGCTGGCAACGGAGTCGGACAGCGATGAGGCTGAGGAAGAACATGGGCCAATCCTGGAGGCTGGGGAAGGTCTGGATGAGGGCTCTGTGTCGGAGGCAGAGATGGGGCCAGGGCCATCGGGGAGTGAGGTGTGGACTCCAGAGCCTCCAGAGGATGACAGTAGTGAGGCAGAGGAACAGGAGGAGCCCGTTCCTAGTGTGTACATGCACAGAGCTGCCAGAAGGCAAGAGCAGTGTAAGCAAAGAGGATGACTCGGGAGTACGGCCAAGAGATGATTGGCCCCTCCCATAAGGCTTAAAAGACCAGCAACGGCATTTGGGCTCTTTGTCGGAAAACAACGTTGATAGACTTGCTCCTTGTCTTGCTGCATTTATTTCTTTTCGGCATCTTCTGCTTTTGAACTTTTGCCAAGAAAAGCCTTTGGCAGTTAACACCAAGGTTGGTGATAAGACTGAAGAATGGTGTTAGGAAGAATTTGCTTTGATTTAGTTTGGACAACGCTGAGAATGAGTTAATTGTCAGCTGTTCTAATAAAGTCTGTTTGTTTTTGAACTGACTGAGTTTACTGCTACCTACTTGGGCCTGGGTCACAACACATTTGTCCGGAATGGTTATAGGGTTTCGTGTTTGAGCAGGGGGTTGGACTAGAAGACCTCCAAGAGCCCTTCCAGCTCTGTCATTCTACGTTCTACGTTCTACTCATCTCCACTTGTAAAAGGAAGATGGTGTTAAGTATCAGTTGTGGAGGAACACAACTTATTATCTAAAGCTTCCGGATTTCCCTTGACCTCCACCTGGCCGATGGGACAGAGAATTTAAGCCAGATGAGTCTTTGGTCTCCTTCATTGGAATCCCTCGGTGCCTGGAAGAATATCCATAGCTCTAAAATGATCTGTTCAATTGCCTTGAAAGGATTGAATTAACCAATCAATCCTCTGAAACAAATTGAACGCAACGCGTCCGACTTCATTTGCTCCGACGTGGACGGATTCTCTCTCCCCCCCAGTCCTCATAAGTAAACAACTTGGGCTGAACAGTCTGAATCAATCCTAATCCAATAAGCCGCTATTCGGAGGTGGAACCTGATCGGATTCAGCTGTCAGAATCCAACTGGGCTGGTTTTTTGATCCAGCTTCAGCGTCGGAAGAGACTCAAAAGATCAATTTGGGAAGCTCAATTGTGAGGGTTGAAGTGAATCAGACGAGAAAGTTTGAGCAAACTCAGCAGATGAAGAAGATCCGAGGGAGATGGGAGGTTAAAATATATGAATTTAGGATAGGATAGGATAGGATAGGATAGGATAGGATAGGATAGGATAGGATAGGATAGGATAAGATGGAACAGGAACAGGACAGGACAGGACAGGACAGAATATGAACAGAACAGAACCTCACGCACGTCTCATTGAGCAATATATATTTTGGGCTCCGTTCAGGTCGTACGTCAAAGAGTTCCTGTGAAATCAAATCTTAAATGTCTCCTAGGAGGGGAGCAAGAATATTGGGGCTGCGGGTAGAGAGAGAAAGGGGTGTATTATGGTCAGAGGCCATAATAAAGATACTTGATTTAATTTAGTCCTCAGTTTAACAATTGAGGAGATATTCGCGTAACAACCGCGGCCAAAAAAAAATAGGTAATAAAATTGGGTGTGAATCACATAACAGCCAACATGTTTAGCAACCAATATGTTCATGCCGATGATGAGGATAACCCACATTCATCCTGCAGGGAGGGGCAACTGCCCCCCCCAGCCCAGAGACCCCAACTTACGTGAGACCCATAATATCCCGTCTCTTTTGGCAATGTCATTCCAAACAGAAACGAATGGCCTGCGTTCCCAGCCATTTCTATCCTCCCAAGAAATTATCTGAGACTTTAAATAATATCCTTCTTCACCCTGGACATTATTATTATCTTGATCTTCACACGGTTCCCTACGGCTGATTTAAGAGGGCTTCCCACCCACCCTGCGCCGAAGGGATGGCGAGGTTTCAGATGCAATTACTGTCACTTCCCTTGGAGATACAGCTGAAGGCAGAGAGGAGGCGAAGCCCTTGCTGTTGAGCAGAAGACATTCTTGACGTAGATACGGAGCAACGTGTGAGTAGCTGTCTTTCTCGGATCAGTGGGGAACGGAGGGGCATCAGACAAGGAGGCCCAAGAGTGGTTGTAATTAATTGACAATCTGTCTCGGGAGCTTTGTGGTTCACTTTCAGAAAACAACTTCTGTCTTTCGTGTCTCTCTCTTCCCACAGTGGAAGATCGTGGTGTTATCTCCTTCTTCCTGTAATGATCTCCAGAGTTCTCCAAGAATAGCATCCATGAAGATCCAGGGAGACTGCTGGGAAGGGTGTTTTCTCCGCACCTCTCTTTTGGCCACCGTCAGAAGTGAAGGTGCTTAGGAACAAAGTCTGCTCCAAGAATTTTGTTTCATTTATTTTTATTTTATTTATTTATTTTGTCAACAAGTAAAAGTATAAACATAGTCTGGATACATGAAAAGAGTAAGTAAAAAAGGAATATTAGGACAGGGACGGTAGGCATGCAGGTGCAGTTATGCATGGCGCCTTACAGACCTCTGAGGAATGGGGTGAGGTCAACAGTAGACAGTTTAAGCTTAAAGTTTTGGAAGTTGGGGGAAGAAACTACAGAGTCAGGTAGTACATTCCAGGCATTGACCACTCTGTTACTGAAGTCATATTTTCTGAAATCCAGTTTGGAGCAGTTTACCTTGAGTTTGTATCTATTTGCTTGTGTATTGTTGTGGTTGAAGCTGAAGTAGTCATTAACAAGTAGGACATTGTAGCAGATGATTTTATGTACTATGTTTAGGTCAGACTGAAGTCGGCGTAGTTCTAAGTTGTCTAAGCCCAAAATTTGGAGTCTGGTGGCATAAGATATTTTATTGCAAGCAGAGGAGTAGAGGACTCTTCTCGTAAAATATCTCTCGATTGTATTTATCTCCGATATGCAGTGCAGGTTCCAGACAGATGAGCTGTATTCAAGAATTGGTCCAGCAAATGTTTTGTATGCTCTAGTTACTAGTACAATATTACCAGAGAAGAAACTACACAAGATTAGGTTAACAACTCTTAGTTGTTAATTTTTTAACTCTTAGTTGTTAACTTTCCTCCTAGAAGTTCTCAGAAAAGGTCTTGGCATTAGACGTTGGGGCTTGGCCGGCTACCTAGAACAGGGTCCAGAAGTCCAATGGAAGTAGAGTTCCTTCACAAATCCAGCCATTTCATGTTCACCTATTGTAATGCTCTCTGGGAATATTCTTGAGAGACATAGAATATAGACTAACAGTTTGGAAGGGACCTTGGAGGTCTTCTAGTCCTACCTTCTGCTCAAGCAGGGGAGTTAAATCTCCCCAGTGAAATGCTTGTCCACCCTCTTCTTGAAGACTTCCAGTGATGGAGCACCCTCAATCTCTGAAGGGAAGCCAATTCTCACTGTCGGAGAATTTCTCCTTAATTCCAGGTTGCTCCTCTCCTTGATGAGTTTCCATCCGTTGCTTCTCGTCCTGCCTTCGGGGGCCTTGGAAAAAAGGTGGACCCCATCTTCTTTGGGGCAGCCCCTCAAATATTGGGAGATGCTATCATGTCTCCCCTTGTCCTTCTAACAGGAAGAAAAACTACAGTCAGGGGGACAGTTAGATAACAGGACGTTGAGCCCACAGAAGAAATGGTGTCAGGGAAGGGGTCTCGAGAAACTACAAATAATCCTCAACTTACAACCGAAAGCAGGACCAACATTTGAGTAGTTAAGCAAGGTACTTGCTAAATCTTGCCCAATTTTAGTAACCCTGGGCTTTTTTGTTTGTCGTAACATCAAACAGTCACAAGTCAAGGATTTCCTGTTTAAGGTCGTAATTCTGTGGCTGACGGTTGGCACAGAATTTGCTTGGCGTCTTTTTCCTGTCTGAGAGAATGTGGTTTCGCCCTCCCTTGTTTTGTGGTTGTTGTCATGCGTAATTTGCCTTCAGAGAAGCGGCTGATTTAGCTAAAAAATGAAGAGGGGGTCTTATCTCCCCCTCCTCTTCCCCCCCCCTCCCCGCCTCCAAATTAGCTCTTCTGATTTCAAACGGAAGCCATTGTCGCATCTGGCATTTAAGTGACAGCCTCTCTTTGCATTAAAGTCGCTTGCAACTAAAGAATTCATCAAAGTGACAAGGAACACACAGGCAGATCCTTGCAACTCCGCAGCCTCGCTTAGCCCCTCGCGGGAGAAATAAATGAAGGCCTTGGATCCAGTTCAATTATTTTTTAATTTTCAGCAAAGTTAGTAAAAAGCAGGAAGGAGGAGAGAGGGGGGTTTTAAGAGATCCAGCCAAATATTCCATCAAGTCCTGGTTCCATTAAAGAGTGCCTCTGCTATGAATACTCAATTTTGTGCGAGCAAAACATTAGGAAATGTTTGCGAAACACTGTCTGAGTTTCTGACTTCCTTATTCGGCCTCTTTATCAACTCCGGTTTAAGTGGTTGCGCACACTCTATGCAGTCGAATGCATTTTTGAGAAAATGGGTTTTAATTTAGTATGTCGCCAGGCAGCTGAATGTACTGTACTTTGGCGGTTTCGTTCCAGACATGGCCACGTCCCAGACTGGGTGGGACACAAAACTGCCACACAACCACAAGGCTTCTGGTTGGGTCTGAAATGGAACTAAGTTACAGGTGGGTTCCTCTGCCTCAGGACACCCACCCGGCCCACCAGCACATGGAGGGAGACCATGTTAGGGGTCCCATCGATTAGGGATAACATTATTGGTGGAGATCCCTCTTCTATGGAACATCATCCGTAGTTGGTCTCTGTTGCTTTCTTGAAAGGCCCTAAAAATGTGGTTTCTGGAGACCCCAAACAGAGACTGAGCCGATTGAGTGGCTAATTTAGAACATGGAATCATAGAGTTGGAAAGGACCTTGGAGGTCTTCTAGTCCGACTCCCTGCTCATGGAGGAGATCCTAAACTATTTCAGGCATAAGGCTGTCCAATCTACTCTTGAAAAGCTCCAGTGTGGATTGCGTTGTTGCTGTTATGGAGTGCCGGGTACGTCTCGCTTAGTAATGGAAATTTGTGGTCGTAAGTCGAGGGCTATCTGCAGAGAGAAAGCTTTTCAGGAAAACAGTGCATTTATCTGCAATTTGTCTCCACCCATTTAGAAAAATAAAAACACTATTTTACTCAGAAATGGAAAAAGAATCATCCCCGACAGAATCGAAATGTAAAGGAATAGAATACCAAAGTGAATCTCTGCGAGGGAAAATTCTACGCGTGAAAATATAATAAGAAGATGTTCAAAAACTGGGGCTTCAACGGCTTCTCCTCTTTCTGTTTATACCTTTAAAAAAAAAACCACAAAACAATCGAGTGATAAATTATACCTTTTACAATTTTACAAGCAGAGCTTTGCAGGTTTTTGTTCCTAACATTTCAGCTTTTGAAAATCAAATATTCCCTTTCGATCAGTGGGAAGAATAAAGAACGGCAAAGAATTATTTTTTTTTAAACGTGGAGCTTCTCAGGGACGGATGGAAGAATTATCGTGTAAGGGAAGGACAAAAAAATAATAAATTTAAAAAGAGCCTGCTCCCCAGTCTTTATAAATACAGGAGCTGTGGATTCATTCCCCATGCAAAATGTTTCTGACTAGCTCGGGGTTTTAAAAGCATCTAATTTCCAAGTTCTTCTGAGGATAAAGAGTTTAATTACAGAATGGAAATTCAGGCCGAAACTAGGGATAAATGTTTAATATTGTTCTCTCTTTTTTTGCAGATCATCTGGTTAAAGTTTGAATGGGCCGACTTGGAGATAAGAAGGAGCTAATTAATGCCTCGATCAAAGACTCGAAGTTTCCAGATACTGCTGAAAGTCAGCTCTCAGAGATCCAGATTAGGGTGGCCAATGGGGAAGGAGGCTGGGAACCGTAGTCCAGGGATGTTGGGTGGGTTAGGGTGGCCCATCTCTTCAACGGTGAATGTAGAAATTTGGACATCAACCTGGGTTGAGGGCAGAGAACTTGGTGGCACCATCTCTTCAAAGATCCTCTGGAGAAGAAGGAACCCTTCAACAACTGTGAACCAGCAGGAGTTAGAATTTCATCACAATTCCATTCTTCTTGGAAGGAAACGGCAAATCGACACAATAAAATGGATGGCGGAAAGGTTGAGTCAGGCCACCTTCCTCACTAACCCAATTCAACTCTCAGAGATTCAGATTCTGTGGCCGATGGTCAGGCATTCTGGGAACTGTAGTCCAGGGACATTGGGAGGGCTAGTTAGGGGGCACAATCTTCAGTTGTGAAGGTAGAAAGTTGGACATGAGCCCAGGTTGGGGGCTGAGGAGGAGGAGGAGGGGTGGGAGGGAGGGAGGGAGCGTGGGAGGGAGGAAGGAAGGAAGGAAGGAAGGAAGGAAGGAAGAAAGAAGGAAAGAAAGAAAGAAAGAAAATTACTTCTGAAAACACCCGCAAGGACTTCATTAAATGAACTGTTTACCGTGACGTTTGACTCAGAGGAGCTGCCGTTAAATCCCAGCATTTTGTGTGGGATTAAGTGGCGGAATGATTCTTGGTGCTGACACTCAGGCCCCTCTCTCGGTTCTTGTGGAATAAATTAGCCAATCTCCACTCTTGGCGAAGGGAAGAGCACAGAGAGCTGGGAAATGCTTACCAAACGTCTCGGAGCTGCTGTTTTCCTAAATCTTTCTCTCTTTCTTTTTTTTTCCACAGTGAATCCCTGGCAGCAGCTCAGAGGAAAATAATGTAGATTTCAGCTTGCCTGCTTCGCTTCAGATTTTGCTCCAAGGCAGAGCCTTCTTGGTGGGGCCCAAAACTGGGTGGGTGCAGAACTCGGGAGGGAGGATGTAGGTGTTAGGGGTGAAGTAGATGCCCTAAGATTTGCAGTTTATTTAATTCACCATGTTTTGGTTTTATGAACTGCTTCGCCACGTTGGTTAAGCAAAACTCCGCAGTCATTTAGCACTGATGATACCACCTAGCTGGGTCATAAAACTCTGTGAGAAAATAACCAAGTTCAAAGAGCACCAGGGAGCCCCACAGTTCTCCTCCTCCTCCTTCTCCTCCTCCTCCTCCTCACAAATATCCCTTCCTTCTAGTACTGATGATGTTCCCTAGTTGGGTCATGAAACGTCTGCAAGAAAACCACCAAGTTCAGAGAGCATTAAGGACCCCACAGTCCTCCTCCTCCTCCTCCTCCTCTCCGCAAAGTAGAGGACTGCCTCTACTACTTTCATCCACGGAGGCAACACACAAGCTCAACAAGGCTCTTCTGACCCGCTTCATGGGAGCCCTTCACTTGAAATGAATTCCCTCCAAAAAGCCGGAGTGAGTCTATTTGCGACGGAGATTTCCTACCAAGCTCAGAGCTCAGGAAGAATTAAGGCCCCGGGGGAATCGGGCTCTTGGTTACAGCAATGGCTCTTCAGCAAAGCCCTCTCGACAAGAGACCCGGAATGAGCAGCCAATTGTGAAGCGTGCTTCCGCATGCGTTAAGAGGAATTGGTGCCTGGCTGAGAGAGGGAGAGAAAGAGAGAGAGAGAGGGAAAGAGAAAGAGAGAGGAGGGAGGAGAGGAGAGAAAATGTGCCTTGTTTTGGAGGATATCCCTTAGAGATGGTTCTTCCCAATGGGACTCCAGAGCTGAGATTTTAATCCAGTGTTTTTGCAAAGATGGATTAGATCAACTCCAAGTCCTTTCTTTATGAATGTGGAGAGGGAGAGGGAGGGCGGAGAGAATGTGATCCATCCACCCATCCCTCTGTCTGTCTGTCTGCCTGCCTGTCGTGTTTCTTATTTGTTTATCTCAGAATCATAGAATCCTAGGACTGGAGGGGACCTTGAAGGTTTTCTAGTCCAACCCCCTGCTCAAGCAGCAGACCCCAGACCGTTTCAATCAATCAATCAATTAGAATAGAGATGGAAGGGACCTTGGAGGTCATCTAGTCCAACCCCCTGCTCAAGCAGGAGACACAATTTCAGTCCATCCATCCATCCATCACAATAGAGCTGGAAGGGACCTTGGAGGTCTTCTAGTCCAACCCCCTGCTCAAGCAGGAGATTCTAATCTATCCCATTCTGGACAAATGGCTGTCCAGCCTCTTCTTAAAGACCTCCAGCGATGGAGCAGCCACAACTTCTGGGGAGTTGTCTCACAATCTTGGGGAGCTTCCAACGTGATGTGTTCTTTGCACCCCAATTCTGAGTGTTTTCAGCCAATTTGGTGGGGAAGCTCAGAATTTCTGCCGTCTCCGTATCCCGGCTGGAGAAGGTTGTGTTAAATAAACCACAGCACAAAACTTGTATGATTTGTGAGACCCTCCAGAAAGGAGCTCGGGGACCCTGGAAGTAATTAAACTTCTGTCAGATTCTCAGATAAGAAAACTTTGTTTTATTGGGGGGAAACCAGGCGATCTTGTGGGTTATGTTTCTTTTCCTTCTCGGGGAGAGATGTTGATATAATGCATCCGGTGGAGAAATGAGGCTTGTTGTGGAGACTCGGTGGGAAAACAACTCACCCTTGTTAGATAGATCGATTAACAGAGTTGGAAGGGACCTTGTAGGTCATCTAGTCCAACCCCCCGCCCAAGCAGGAGACCCTACACCATTTCTGACCAATGGCAGTCCAGTCTCTTCTTTGTGAATATTTTCCTCTGTTAAATCACGGCATTCGGGAAGGCAGTTTGGGTGGAAAAAGACCGAGGCTCCAAAAATTATTTGCCAAAAAATTCTGGAAAGATTAAAAGCAACCTTATTATCCTGCCAAAACGAAATTCTGAAATTTCGGAGTGAGAGAGGCAAAAAGAAGAGGCATCAATTCAAGCAGTCCTCGACTTAGGACCATTCGGTTAGCGCCTGCTCGAAGTTAACAAAGGCATTGAAAAAAGGGGATGTATGACCAGTCCTCACACTTACAGCCGTCGCAGTGTCCCCTCGATCACATGATTGAAATTCACATGTATGACGTTTGCAGCATGATTCCTCTTTTGCAAGCATCTGACCAGATTCGCTTAACGACCGGGTTACTAATTTATCCACTACAGTGATTCACTTAACAACCATGGCGAGGAAGATCGTAGAATGGGATGAAACTGCACTCATCAACAGTCTCATTGAGCAAAGGAAAACTTTTGGCCTCCATTGTAGTCGTAAGTCGAGGACGACCTCCCTTCTGATCTATTTGGAAGTGTGGGGGGGGGAGGTTATGCAAGAGGGAAGCACAATTCGCAGCCCCTTAGCTTCACAACAGTCAGATTTGCGAATCGGTGTGTGTTGCTCATCTCTAAGGAGCGCTGCGAAGCTTTGTGGTTTGGTGTGTGCCTTTTTTTTCCCCTCCTGTTTTTAATCTTCCCTTCCCGATGAGCAGCAATGTTGAAACTGCGTGTCACTCATCACACAAACATAATTGGATTGTGCAAAGTGTTACACTGTGAATTAACTTGACGGATGGGGGAAATGTCGCCATTATTAACCAGCTTCCTTGGGAGAATGATTTTATACAACGGATTTGAAAAGAGGCTTCTCTCTCCCGGGCAGCCGTTCAACAGGGTGGCGAGGGTTTCCGTAAAAGGAGGATTTCGCTCTTCTGCCTGTCTTCTTTTGCAATCGTTTATCTCCCGACGGGCAACATGGCACGGACTTAAGAGCCAAAGTTGCCCGGTTTGTGGGGGGGCGGGCAGTCAAGATGAAAAAGCTGACCCAATAAAATAATGAGGCGAAGTAAAAATGAAATTTGAATTCAGATCAAGTAAAATGAGCCAGCCATGTTCGGCAGCTGCCAAAAAAAGCCAACACAGTTCTGGGCTGCATAAACCGAGGGAAAGAATCAAGATCACATGAAGTGTTTATAAGGCCTTGATAAGGCCACACTTGGAATATTGCACTCAGTTTTGGTTGCCACGATGTAAAAAAGATGCGGAGACTCTAGAAAGAGTGCAGAGAAGAGCAACTAAGATGATGAGGGGACTGGAGGCTAAAACATATGAAGAACGGTTGCAGGAACTGGGTAGGTCTAGTTTGATGAGAAGAAGGACCAGGGGAGACATGATAGCAGTGTTCCAATATCTCAGGGGCTGCCCCAGAGAAGAGGGAGTCAAACTATTCTCCAAAGCACCTGAGGGTAGAACAAGAAGCAATGGGAGGAAACTAATCAAGGAGAAAAGCAACCTGCAACTAAGGAGAAATTTCCTGACACTTAGAACAATTAATTAGTGGAGCAACTTGCCTCCAGAATAGAATAGAATAGAATAGAATTTTATTGGCCAAGTGTGATTGGACACACAAGGAATTTGTCTTGGTGCATATGCTCTCAGTGTACATAAAAGAAAAGATACGTTCATCAAGGTACAACATTTACAACACAATTGATGATCAATATATCAATATAAATCATAAGGATTGCCAGCAACAAGTTATAGTCATACAGTCATAAGTGGAAAGAGATTGGTGATGGGAACTATGAAACGATTAATAGTAGTGCAGATTCAGTAAATAGTCTGACAGTGTTGAGGGAATTATTTGTTTAGCAGAGTGATGGCCTTCGGGGAAAAACTGTTCTTGTGTCTAGTTGTTCTGGTGTGCAGGGCTCTATAGCGTCGTTTTGAGGGTAGGAGTTGAAACAGTTTATGTCCAGGATGCGAGGATCTGCAAATATTTTCACGGCCCTCTTCTTGATTCGTGCAGTATACAGGTCCTCAATGGAAGGCAAGTTGGTAGCAATTATTTTTTCTGCAGTTCTAATTATCCTCTGAAGTCTGTGTTTTTCTTGTTGGGTTGCAGAACCGAACCAGACAGTTATAGAGGTGCAAATGACAGACTCAATAATTCCTCTGTAGAACTGGATCAGCAGCTCCTTGGGCAGTTTGAGCTTACTGAGTTGGCGCAGAAAGAACATTCTTTGTTGTCCTTTTTTAATGATGTTTTTGATGTTAGCTGTCCATTTGAGATCTTGCGATATGATAGAACCCAGAAATTTGAAGGTTTCTACTGTTGATACTGTGTTGTCAAGTATTGTGAGAGGTGGAAGTATGGAAGGGTTTTTCCTAAAATCTACCACCATTTCTACGGTTTTGAGTGTGTTCAGTTCCAGATTGTTTTGGTTGCACCACAAGGCTAGTCGTTGTAAGAAGTTGTAAATGCTCCAACACTGGAAGTTTTAAAGAAGATGTTGGATAACCATTTGTCTGAAGTGGTGTTTGGATTTCCTGCCTAAGCAGGAGATTGGACTAGAGACCTTCCAACTCTGTTATTCTATTCTATTCTAAACTAAAATTAAACAATGAAAAATAAACATAACAAAACAAAATAATATAGTGAAATAGTGAAATAAAGAATGGCACAGGGTCTCCTCTTCAAGCAGGGGGGGTTGGGCTAGATGACCTCCGAAGTCCCTCCCAACTCTGTGATTCTGTATCAAGACAGCAAGATGGAGGAGGCTGTATTGGGCAGTCCTTTTTCCCAGGGTGGCATAGGGTCTCCTCCTGTTCAAGCGGGGGGGTTGGGCTAGATGACCTCCGAGGTCCCTCCCAACCCTGTTGGTCTGTTAACAGTCCTGTACTGACTAAAACATGATGGCAGGAGGTTTCGCTTAATATGATTTTTTATAAATTCAATAAATTCAACAAACGAATAATTTTTCCCCTCCGCAATGACACTTAATATAGTTAGGAGCAGAGTCTCAACCCTAAATTCAATTCAATTTCAACCCGACCTCGCCAAACAGCCCCGCGGCCAAATTCTCTCCGCCGTCAGCAGGAAAAACTGATCCGGTCGCAGCTGAATTGCTGTAAACACGGCCCAGGAGGCCGCCTCCGAAGGGGAGATGCCAAGTCCGAGCAGATGGAACCAAAACTGGCGTTCGCGTTTACAATTTTCTCCTGGAAGTAAATCATGTTTAACAACTTCCCGGGAAAACTGCAGATGCTGCCCAATCTGCAAACCTTGCCACAGAGAACTGAGCACCTACCTGAGGCTAAAACACACGTGCTGGTGTTAGAAAAAGAGAAAGAGGGGAAAAAGACACACAGGCACACACCGGATGGAAAACCGTGGAGAAGGGACCTTCGGTGCAAAACAAGCAATATTGGGGCACTGCCAGTTTTATTTCGGATTCGAATTCAGAATAAATCTGGAAGGGACCTTGGAGGTTTTCTAGTCCAGCCCCTCCTGCCCAAGCAGGAGATACTATACAATTCTGGACAAAGGACTGTCCTGCCTTTTTCTTGAAGTTTTCCAGTGATGGAGCATTGATTTCTGGAGGAAAGGTCTTCCTTCCTTCCTTCCTTCCTTCCTTCCTTCCTTCCTTCCTTCCTTCCTTCCTTCCTTCCTTCCTTCCTTCTTTCCTTCCTTCCTTCTATCCCTTCCTCCCTCCTTCCCTCCTTTCCTCCTTCCTTCCTTCCTTCCCTCCCTCCCTTCTTCTTTCCTTCCTTCCCTCCTTCCTTCCGTCTATCTATCATCTCAGAATTATATGGTTGTAAGGGACCTCAGAGATCTCCTAGTCCAACCCCCTGCTCAATCAGGAAATTCTATACCATTTCAGACAATCTTTTCTTTTTATATATAAAGTTTTTTTATTTTATAGACAAACCGTGGGTGGCTTAGGCTGTAAGACAGCCTGTTATTAAACACAGCTGCTTGCAATTACTGCAGGCCCAAGTCCCACCAGGCCCAAGGTTGACTCAGCCTTCCATCCTTTATAAAGGTAGGTAAAATGAGGACCCAGATTGTTGGGGGGGCAATAAGTTGACTTTATATATAAATATAGAAATAGGATGAGACTATTGCCTTACACTATTGCCTGAGTCTTCAGAGAAGGGCGGGATATAAATGTCAATTAAAAAAAAAACATACATTTAAAACATCAGCAATTCCTTCCGTGTGATGTCTTGGTGTTTTCTTCCTGGCTCCATCATTTTGTTGTTTCTTCTCTCTTCACTTCAGTTTGAACTATTACCATTTTTCCACATATACATTATTATCATTTTCTTACATAATTATCAATTGCTTATCTGTACCTTTCTTCTAACCAATGGTAAAATTTATCCCATATCTTAAAATATTCTGAATATTCTTTAATAATTCTGAATAAAATATTCTTTCTTTAATCATCAAAGTTAATCTGTTCATTTCTGCACAATCTAAATTTTTTCTAATAATTTCTCCTTCCAGAGGTCCAATCTCTTCTTAACAGCCTTCAGTGATGGAGCACCCACAACATCTGGTGGCAAGCTGTTCCACTGGTTCATTGTTCTCACTGTCAGGATATTTTTCCTTAGTTCCAGGTTGCTTCTCTCCTTGATTAGTATCCACCCGTTGCTTCTTGTCCTGCCTTCAGGTGCTTTGGAGAATAGCTTGATTCCCTCTTCTTTGTGGCAACCCCTGAGATATTGGAACACTGCTATCCTGCCTCTCCTAGTCCTTCTTTTCATTAAACTAGACCTACCCAGTTCCTGCAACCGTTATTCATGTTTTTCTCTCCATGCCTTTAATCATCCTAGTTGCTCTTCTCTGCTCTTTTTCCAAAGTCTCAACATCTTTTTTGTAATGCGGTGACCAAAACTGGATGCAGCATTCCAGGTGTGGCCTTACTAAGGCTTTATAAAGTGGTATTAATCCTTCACGTGATTTTGATTATATGCCTCTGTTTATACAGCCCAGGATTGTACTGGCCTTTTTCACTGCCGCAGCAGAAGTCTGGCTCAGGTTTGAGGGATCGTCCACTAGGACTCCAAGGTCCCTCTCACAGTTCCTGTTTTTGAGCCAGGTTCTTTGTACTTGTATCTTCGGTTTCAGAGATGGCCGAATTCCAACTTTAAATTGGTTCATCTTCTTTACCGTAGCTCCTGAGCGTTCACCCTGAGATTTTAAGGGGCCTGGAGGCTGCAGGAGATGGGTGTGAAGGAATGCCTTCCTTTCTGCTTCTCACTTTTTATTCTCATTCTTGGCCAGTTCCACGATGGAAAACTGCCAGCTTGTTTTTGTGATAATTGTTGCCATTTTAAATCTAGCCTTTGTTAGCTGCCTGGGCAAGCTTTTGGCTGCTGCAAAATTTATTTGATCGCGTGAAAGTAATGCAGTTTCTATAAAGGTACGTCTACGTGCAGCTCAAATTCTCCCTTTCAAGTTTGACAGCTCCTGTTTTGTTTTGTTTTTTTTCCCAAGCACATCCTCGGAATTATTTGCAACAGCGTTTGGTCTGCGCGCCCCCCAGTTTTATTTTTGGAATACAGATAAAGGGATCCGTATTTATCAGCCGTGCCGATGAATAGATGGGGGGAAAAAACAGCAATTTTTAAAAGGAACATTTTCATAGCCAAAGATTACATTCATCATGAGGTTTGGAAATAATTGTGAGCTCGGCGCAATAAAATCTGCTTTTTTGGCTTCCTAACTGCCCTGCCTGGGATCTGGCTTGCACGATTTCCATTTGCTGGGATCAATAGATGCATATTGATCTCGGTTTGAGAGGTTTTAGCTCATTGATTGTCTTCTGCAGCGTGCAGAGCGGGGTCTGAGCAGTGTCAGAGTAAATAAGGAAGCAGAGAGCGTGGCAAGGAACTTTAGCCTGACATGGGAGCCTTCCCTGAAGTCTGAAATCCACTTTTCTTACAAGGAAAGGATGGCTGGCTGGATGTGGGGCAGGGCATGGGGTAAACTGGGGTCTTGCTTTGGGGGCAGTTGAGCGGAACACATCAAGTTCTAACAAGTTAACAAGAGAAAAGTACAACAATGGAGACCTTTGGCTATGGTATCTGAAATTATACAGAATATAGAATAGAATAGATTTTTTTATTGGCCAAGTGTGATTGGACACACAAGGAATTTGTCTCGGTGCATAGGCTCTCAGTGAACATAAAAGAAAGATACCTTCATCAACAATTCTAAGGTACAACACTTAACGATAGTCATAGCCTACAAATAAGCAATCAGGAAACAATATCAATATCAGTATAAATCGTAAGGATACCAGCAACAAAGTTACTGTCATACAGTCATAAGTGGGAGGAGATGGGAAGATTAATAGTAGTGCAGATTTAGTCAATAGTTTGACAGTGTTGAGGGAATTATTTGTTTAGCAGAGTGATGGCCTTCGGGAAAAAACTGTCCTTGTGTCTAGTTGTTCTGCTGTGCAGTGCTCTGTAGCGTCGTTTTGAGGGTAGGAGTTGAAACAGTTTATGTCCAGGATGCGAGGGATCTGCAAATATTTTCACAGCCCTCTTTTTGACTCGTGCAGTATACAGGTCCTCAATGGAAGGCAGGCTGGTAGCCATGGTTTTTATATATAGAATCAAAGGGCTGGAAGGGACCTTGGAGGTCTTCTAGTCCAACCCCCTGCTGAAGGCAGGAGACCCTATACAGGTGGCCCTCAACTTACAACCACAATTGAGCCCAAAGTTTCTACGGCTAACTGAGCCGGTTCTTAAGTGACATTTGCTCCATGTTGTAACCTTCCTTACCACCGTTAATGCAGTTGATAAGTTAGTAACCCGGTTAGTAAGTGAATCTGTCTTTCCCCGTTGAGTTTGCTCATCTGAAGGTCACCAAAGGGATCACGTGAGACCGCCCCCTCAGGACACTGCGACCGTCGTAACCGTGAGTCAATTGCCAACTTTTTTCAGTGCCGTCGTAACTTTGAACAGTCAGCAACTGAACTGTCGTAAGTCGGGGACTGCCTGCGCGGGAAGAAAGGGGGCAGGAGAAGCTTTTCAATTGCGGCTGCTCCCTACTTTTCCCCCTTCCTCTTTCTATTTGTGTTTGGGGGTTTTTTTTTCCTGACAAACCAATTGCATCCAGAGTCCCCGAGGCTCAGCGGTGCTTTGCTGAGGCCGGCTTCCCTCTCGGTAGCAATTACAGTGGCTCCACCAGATGCCACGACCCCTCTAAATGTCAGGGCATCACCGGGGCAGACACCTACGCGGGCAGCCGCCAACACAAGCCGAGCATCCCCGTCGCAGTCAGAGCAGGGCTATTTTCGCCAACCCAGAAGTATCTCGGAGAGGTGTCAAAACAGAACAGCCTTCGGAAGAGGTGGTGAGGGCGGAAAGGCAGGCAGGCACCTCCGCTGAGACCAGGGGTGGGGGGAGAGCCTCTCTTCACTCCCCCGGTCACCCCACTCGAGGCTCTCCAGGCGGGGTCCACGCCACAACTCCCAGGTTGTTGCTGCTTCTCTTCCGAGGAGGTTGAGGGTGGGAGTGCCTGAGCTGCTGAAGGAGAGGCTTGGAGCGGATAACAACACGATGTGTGGATGCGGAGAGATGCAGAGCCTGGCTCATCCACAACTTCCAGGCCCACAATGGCTTCTTTTCGGTTAATGACCAAGCCAAGAAGGCGGCTTCTTTGTGACAGTCTAAAGGAGGAGGAGGAACAGAGGAAGGATAGGATAGGATAGGATAGGATAGGATAGGATAGGATAGGATAGGATAGGATAGGATAGGATAGGATAGGATAGGATAGGATAGGATAGGATATCAAAACATAGAAACATTCAGAAGAAGTGGAAACAGCCAAAATGAAGGTTTCTCCAATCTAAGGAGAGATTGGACAAACATTTTTCCATAAGGATCTCGAGTCTCCTGCTTGGGTAGGGGGTGAACTAGAAGACCTCCAAGGTCCCTTCCAATTCTCTGTTTTTCTATTATTCTGTTATTCTATCATTCTGCAATTCCGTCGTTCTGTTTTTTCTGTCATTCTGCTCGCTGTAGCAAGGCATGAAGGCTGCCACGGCATGTACAGGATCAACCTGCCCCTGTCTCTTTTAACCACCCGATCCCTCAGGATGGATCCTTCCTAACTTCCTCCCGCCCTCCCTTAAGCCACTCAGGGCTCCCGCGTCTCTTATCTAATTGTTTCCTGGGCAGCCTCTCTTCCTTCCCCTCGTCCCCCAAGGCCCCACGCTCCCCCCTTCACAGCGATCCTTGAGCTCCATGGTGGCAAATGTCATGATACAAGCATTGGCTTTTAGCAAAACATCGATCGGGTTCCTGAGAGCCATTCCAGTAGGTCTGCGTAAACAGTCAGGAAAACACCGAGAGTGGAAACAGAGTTGTAGAAGAAGCAATCTGGGGTTTTCATCAGATTTACCCTCTAAATTCACTGAAGGGAAGACCAAAATGAAACCAATATTATATTCCTAACTGCTGAATCGGATCCCTTTTATTTAATAGACTCGTGTATTCTCTTTCCCATAGCTTGACAAGATGGGCTACCTATAAAAAGAACAGAATAAGAGAGCTGGAAGGGACCTTGGAGGTCTTCTAGCCCAACCCCCTGCTCAAGCAGGAAACCCTACACCGTTTCAGACAGAAGGGTGTGGCTCCCTACTGTTCCTCAAGACCCACCGGCCTTAGAGGTTTGTGGGGTCGAAAGAAAGTTGCTTAAACAATAAAAGAAAATATTTGTAGCTCAGGGTTGAACTGCAGGATCCTTGGTGTTCTCATGAGCTAAGGGAAGATTCGAATCTGGGTCTAAAGTTTGAGGGTCTGGAGTTTGGATTAAATATTTATTCACGTTCAGAGGATACTTCTGATACCTTATCTGGAGGCTTTGTCTGTACTTACAACCTTTTGCTTCCCCCATTCAAAAGGAATTTGGTTTTCCCTTCTTAAACACTTCTGGGTTTTTAAAAATGGAGGGTTGTAAGGATGCAGCTAATGATTCGTTGAGCAGGATGAGCAGGGCTAAAATTGTTAGCTTGTTTTGGTGAGACATTTGGTGCAGTGGTGAAATCCAATTTTTTTTACTATCGGTTCTGTGGGCGTGGCTTGGTGGGTGTGTTGTGGCTTGGTGGGCGTGACAGGGGGAGGATACTGCAAAGTCCCCATTCCCTCCCCACTCCTGGGCGAAGGATATTGCAAAATCCCCATTCCCACCCCACTCCTGGGGGGGAGGATACTGCAAAATTTTCCATTCCCTCCCCACTCCTGGGCGAAGGATATTGCAAACTCTCCATTCCCACCCCATTCTGGGGCCAGCCAGAGGTGGTATTTGCCGGTTCTCCGAACTGCTCAAAATTTCCACTACCAGTTTTCCAGAACCTGCTGGATTTCACTCCTGCAGTGGTGGTATCCTTCAGTTTACAAATAAAACTTGAGTTCAACTTTCTAGAAGCTACTGGAAAATTCCATCTCCTGCTTGAGAAGTTCAGAGAAATATCCCCTCGTTTTCTTTGTCCAGAAAAGAGAACTTCCGTTTGTTCTTTGCAAAGCCTTCCAGATCTTTCAGGTTTTTTTGAAGGAGAATAAAAATAAAATTTTAAGATGGTTGAAGTCCAAAATCAGCCCAAAATGGCTCTTCCCCCCCATCTATTATTTTGGATTTTTTGCAGGAAGAAGATACCATGGACCGAATACTGGCTGACAAGATGCTTCCACTCAAGAAGACTCAAAGGAGGTCTTCAGAGGAAAAACAGAGACCGGCTTTGCCGAGGGCAGGGACTATGCATTTAGAGGCCAACCATTTGTTGGAAAGACTTCACTGAACATTTACTTAAGGGCGAAGAGAGCTGAGAGACATCAAAATGAGCCCTACTTCTGTGTGAGTTTGGCATGGACAGAGGCCGGCGGAGAGCTGAGGAGATGCAAGAGGCACGAGGCAATTAAATGTCCCATTAGCTGCTCCCAGTCGAAAGACCTTGGAAGTGCCTTCTCGCTCTTCGCTACGATTAGCCCTCAGACATTAAGAATAAGTTCTTTCTTTCTTTCTTTTTTTCTTTCTTTTAATGAGTTGGAGAAAAGCAAAACAGAGATTTCATCCCAGGAATAAAACTCTCTGGACTTCTTGGGGGTAATTTAGGAACCTGCTGGGTGCTCTGACTCTTTTCTTAAAAAGTGTTTTTATTTTCATTTTCTGCTGGGAGTTTGTATTTACAGATGTGCAGTTTTTTCTATTAATATTATTATTTTTATTCATAAACATTTTGAATACAGTGTATTGTCAGGGTAAATCATTTGCAAAAGAAAAACAACGAAGAGACAATATAAGATATTAACACACATGCTGATAACAATAGCAATAATGTAACAGAATAGCTTTGGCTAAGTTTCTTTTTATATTAGCTTATTTATAATTCTGCTAAATATATTGGCATGTTTATAGTTATAAACCATCTTTATATTTCATCCATAGATAACAATAATCTAATTTCTACCTCTTGTCTCTAACCATTTGTAAAATCTACTCCGTATCAAATAAGATTCTGAGTCTCCTTTACCTTTTACTTTTAAAGTCAGTCTATCCATCTCAGATGTGCAAAATTGATGTCATCCCTCCCAGGTAAAGTGGACATGAAACACACCTGAATGGCCTCATTCTGCTTTATCATAAATAAGGTTTTACATTTAGGCAAAAAAAACCCAAAATGCACAGGTACAGTATGTGTGGTACCTTGCTCAATAGTAGTAAGTGTGAGAGGGATCTTGGAGTCCTAGTGGACAACCATTTAGATATGAGCCATCCGTGTGCAGCAGCTGCCAAAAAAGCCAACACAGTTCTGGGCTGCATCAACAGAGGGATAGAATCAAGATCATGTGAAGTGTTAATACCACTTTATAATGCCCTGGTAAGGCCACACTTGGAATATTGCATTCAGCTTTGGTTGCCACGATGTAAAAAAGATGTTGAGACTCTAGAAAGAGTGTAGAGAAGAGCGAGGAAGATGATGAGGGGACTGGAGGCTAAAACATATGAAGAACGATTGCAGGAACTGGATATGTCTAGTTTAATGAAAAGAAGGACTAGGGGAGACATGATAGCAGTGTTCCAATATCTCAGGGGTTGCCATAAAAAATTCAAACTATTCTCCAAAGCACCTGAGGGTAGAACAAGAAGCAATGGATGGAGACTAATCAAAGAGAGAAGCAACTTAGAACTAAGGAGAAATTTCCCGACAGTGAGAACAATTAATCAGTGGAACAACTTGCCTGCAGAAATTGTGAATGTTCCAACACCGGAAGTTTTTAAGAAAATTTTGGATAACCATTTGTCTGAAATGGTATAAGGTTTCCTGCTTGGGCAGGGGGTTGGACTAGAAGTCCTCTGAGGTCCCTTCCAACTCTGTTGTTGTTGTTGTTGTTGTTGTTGTTGTTGTTGTTATTATTATTATTATTATTATTATTATTATTATTATTATTATTATTATTATTAAGGCCACATGAACACAATTCTGCAAATTGGAAAGGAGAAATTTCTGGCCACCACTTTTCTCTCCTTGAACCCTTAGGACTTTCTTCCTCTGTCCATTAAGCCAGTCAGGGTTCCTTCCTCTCTTATCTAATTGTTTCTAGCAGCTTTCTCTTCCCCTCGTCCCCCAGGGCCATCCATACCTCCGCTTAAGAGTTGAGAAGGGCTGTTTTGGGGAACAAGCACCCACAGAGGAGGCTGTGCAGCTGTTGAGACGGGAGCTAACTCTGCCTGCGAGCCCCCGGGGTCGGCTTCTATGATTTTTGAGACCCTTGAAAATGGTGGTAATTTTCCCCGAAGACTTGTCATCGGAGGTGGCTCATTTACAGACAACGACCAGTCAGCCGAATGGTGTGGAAATAAAACACTTGTCAGCAGTATGTGGCTTAGTCAGAGAGGAGAGACGGCGCTAATGGCTGTCAGGGATGTGACACTCCAGGAAAAAGAAAGCAAAGACGGAAAAATGATGTCCCTCTTGCATGGATAGGTGGAGTGGAGGGTGTAGAAACCGGACCACAGAACCGTAGAAGGAGAGAATAGAGTCCAAAATAAAGGTTGCATTAACGGAGGAATAGAATCAAGATCACATGAAGTGTTTGTACTGCTCTATAAGGCCTTGGTAAGGCCACACCTGGAATAATACAACCAGTTTTGGTGGCCACGATATATAAAAGTATTGAGACTCTTGAAGGAGTGCAGAGAAGAGCAAGAAAGGATTAGGGACTTGGAGACTTAAACATACAAAGAACAGTTGCAGGAATCGGTAATGTCACAACCCCCAATTGTGTCGCACGTTGGCAGTTGTGATGCACATTTTGAGTGTCTGGGAGTTGCAGCAGAGGGGTGAAAGAGCCACATGCAGCTCCATCTCAGTGGTCCGCTGGGTGACCACTGAGATAGATAACCTGACAGACGGACGGATGGATGGAACAGTTTGTTTACAAGATTAAATCCTGCTCAGCTAACAAACCCACTGCAGTGACTATTTCGAAGAGGAAAAAAATAAAGAATTAAGTCAATTCTGCCACACAACTTCCAATCTAAATATAATCTATTTTTAAGCTCATTTAAAGAATAACTCTTTTTTAAAAAGAGCCAAACTCCTGTGAACAGGAGGGCCCTCATTCAACTCAACCTTGTAGGCTCACTTAAGAATCTCCACACCCAACGCAGGCATTTGGTAGTTTTAACCTGAATATTAAATGTGCCAATCATATTTTTCAGTGAGCCAAGACAATTCAAATGTCCCCCAGGCAAAGGGATATTCCTTTGTATCCAGCGCGACAAATTCACAGCAAAATAAATACGCCTTTTAGGGGAAAATGCATACAAGAAAATTCATGTGAGTTTTCACACAGTTTTAAAGTTGCAGCACAATGCACAAATGGTTTCCCAGCCCTGGGTCTTTAGTACAAAACCCCATCTACTCACAGCTTCATAAAGAAAAATTAATAAAATATTCCAAAAAAAAAAAGAAAAACCCAGCCCACACCCCATTATCGTGGCTTCTGCTCTGGGTAAAAGCATTCCACGCCATTTCGTTCTTCAAATTATTTTTATTTTGTTCTTTGAATTCTTATATTTATTATATACTGTATAATATAATACAGTACCTGTACACCGCCCTGAGTCCTTCGGGAGAAGGGCGGTATAAAAATCAAATAAATGAAATGAAAATGAAATAAATATTCTTGTTTATAATATTTATCATTAAATATATATAGTCTATATAAAGATAGATAGATAGACAGATATATATATGGGATTTCGTCGAAACGTCACCAAGACACTTCCAATTTTACGCGGGAGAAAACCCGAACAACCAAAGACCTACATACAAACACCCGCGAAAACCTCAGAAAACAAATATATATACATATATATATATATATATATATATATATATATATATATATATATATATATATATATATATATATATATATATATATATATATATATATGTATGTAGGTCTTTGGTTATTCGGGTTTTCTCCCGCGTAAAATTGGAAGTGTCTTGGCGACGTTTCGACGAAGTCTCATTCGTCATCTTCAGGCTTCAGCTTCGTGCTTCTGGGAGCAATGTGATTATATTTTATATATATATATATATAAAATTTTATATATATATAGTCAATATATATATATAGTCAGCCAGATGTTCAGCCTCAAACTGACATTTTTGTCCACCGATCGAGTCCTTCCCAAGGTTATTATTATTCAATTTCTTTGATTGATTGATTGCTATTTATGGAGAATATTACATAAATATAAAATGCAGGTAGGCCTCAACATACAACAGGTCATTTAGTGACCATTTGAAGCTACAACAGCACCGAAAAAAAGTGACTTACGATCATTATAGCATCCCCAGGGTCACGTGATCAAAATTCAGACGCTTCACAACCGATTCACATTTATGACGGTCGCAATGTCCCCGGGGGTGGTCACGTGATCCTCTTTTGCGACCTTTTGACAAGCAAAGTCAATGGGAAAGCCAGATTCGCTTAACAACGGCAGTGATTGAACTAAATCCCTGTGGCAAGAAAGACTGTAAAAACTCCCTTAACCAACTGTCTCACTTACCGTAGGAACAGAAATTCTAGGCTCAGTTGTGGTCATAAGTCAAGGACTACCTGTAAAACATTCTTTCTTTTAAATTCTTGTACAATTTGCCAGGCAGGGAAGTTCGGAATAGGGAAATTTATATATACAGTGTAAATGTAGACTGGATGACCATTTGAGCAGGATGGCCTAAGGTCTCCGGCTTGAGTAGGGGGTTGGGCTAGATGACCTCCGAGGTCCCTTCCAGCCTTAGGATTCTATGATTCTATCAGTTGGACTTTCTTAGCTGGTAATGGGGCATCCTGCCTTTAAGAAATGGTGGGGGATTTTCTCTAGCCGAAAGGAATTTAGAGAAGTCCAAACAATAACAAAATAGGGGGGGACGACCCGCTAGAGAAAATAATAACTTCTCGTTTTCTTCGGGACGGATACCAGCGTGAAGCGCAATGACCTTTGGAATTGAAGTAAATCACAGCACACAGAACTTCTGCGGTTGCAGTCATCAGAGCCCAAGGTTAAAGTTTCATTTCTTTCGGTTTCCAAGCCAAAAAATAATCATCCAAAATTGGTTTCCAAGTAGAAACAAAGTTAGAGAAAGTTGTGGGGTTTTTTTTCCTTTCATCAAAGCTCTCGAGTCTGCCAACTTTTTCTCGTTTCCCTCCACCTTTTCTTTCTTTCTTTCTTTCTTTCTTTCTTTCTTTCTTTCTTTCTTTCTTTCTTTCTTTCTTTCTTTCTCATCTTTTCCTTTTTAAATACTTTATATCTCTATCTATTCATCCCTTGTCATTATCTATCTGTCTGTCCATTCATCCACCCTAAGTCTATCCATCATCTATCTATCTGTGTGTCTGTCTCTATCATCTATCTATCCATCATCTATCTCTTATCTTTCTCTCTTCTCTCTATCATCTATCTATCTCTTATCTTTCTCTCTCTCTTCTCTCATTTATCTATCTCTTCTCTTCCTCTGTTATCTCTCTCTTATATATCTATCTATCTATCTGTCATCTAGCTATCTCTTATCTTTCTCTCTCTCTTATATCTTCTCTTTCTCTGTTATCTCTCTCTTATATTTAGCTATCTAGCTATCATCTAGCTAATCTTTCTCTCTCTTTTATATCTCATTTATCTATCTGTGATCTTTCTCTCTTCTCTCTCTCTTATACCTATCTATCAGCTATCTGTCCTTCAATCCTATCTCTATCTTTATTGTATCCTATCCATCCACCCTCCTTTTTTTCTTTTTCTTCCTTCCTTCCTTCCTTCCTTCCTTCCTTCCTTCCTTCCTTCCTTCCTTCCTTCCTTCCCTCTTTCTTTTTCTTTTCTTCCTTACATCTTTCCTTTCTCCCTTTCTTCTCCTTCCTTCCCTCCCCCACCTTCTCTTTCTCTCTCTCTTTATGCTTGCCTGTCAGAATTCTGGCTGGTCCAACCCTGGTGCTGATTTTAAAAAAATACCACCGGAATAACAGCAGAACTACGCTAAAAGCCAGGTAGATTGATAAGGTAGCCCTTAGCTTGGGATATTGGCTCCTTTTTCGCTCTCAGAAAATGTTTGACATCTGTAATTGTGGAGAAGGATTGCTTGTGACTTCTGGGCAGCCTCATTGTTCCTTTTCCTTCTTTTGCAAGGAAAGTGGAAAAGTGCGAGAAAAATGAGGGCCCAAAGCAAACTCCCCTTTCCGTTTAAGCGCCACACCGTCCATCATTTACCTCTTAACAGCTCCCGAGCAATTTACTTCTCTCTGTTTTTAGCTGTTCCGACAATGGGAAAAGACAATTGCATACACAAATTACATCCCACAAGAGCCATAAAGACCTCGGCGTTGGCTCTTTTCTGCTAATAAGACGAGGTTTCTACTTTTAAAGGAGTCATCCCACTTAACGGAGAGAGGGAAAACCACTCAGAAGACTCATGGCTGCCTCACACACAGCCAAATCCTGTGCATATATATACATATATATATGCCATTTTCAGAAGAAGAAAAAAGGCACCAATTTGGAGCCCCTTCGGATGCTAGGTTGGGAAGTCAAAATTAAGTGTCTCCCCTGAGAGATATTATTTTTTTCCAGGGCCAACAAGCTTTTTTCTTTACTTTAACCAGAAAGTTGTTTGACTTTTTAGAAATTGGACAACATTTTTTTCTGAAACGGCTATAGGATTATAGAGCAGGGGTGGTCACCAACTGGTGGTCCGTGGATCACTGATGGTCTGCAAGAAAATTTTGGTGGTCCTCAGAAAAATTATTTGCATTTCTTATATTGCACTAAATCAGGGGTCCTCAGACTAGGGCCCCTGGGCCGGATACATGCAATGAACATTTGTGTTGCTGCAGAGAGTCTCCCCCTTCGGGGTCTTTTTGTGTGGGTCAGAGGGGGGCAGAAATTCCGACTTGGGGTCTGCTTCAGCCTCTTGGTGTGGGGCTTTGGGTGAAGGCTGGAGGGAAGTGCCGCTGGTGGCAAAGAGCCAGAGGGCCTCGTTCCAGTGGGGCTGCATCATGGCCTGGAACTGGCTGACCATCTCAGCCCGCTGAGCCTCCAGGTGCCTTGCACTCCCACAGGTCTTTCCTCTGCTTGGAAAGCCTATGTTCCTAGTCCTCAGTGAGGTGCTTCTGCTGAGCCTCTTTCTTGGTCATTTGAACTGAGCCAGCTGTTTTGCCAACTCTTTCTCATGGTGGCCGCTTAGCTCCAACAATTGCTTCCTGTTGGGGCCCTAAGGGCCCGGACAGGGAGGGGAGGAGTGGCTGGGAGGGGAGGGGCGAGTAGAGGCTGGCGAAGCACCCCTCAACATGAGTGACATGAAGTTGGCCACGCCTTCCCAGTCACATGCCCACCTAGCCACGCCCAGCCACGCCCAGCCAGTCATTAGGCAGATCATATTAGTGGTCCACAGGATTTAAAATTATGAATTTAGTGGTCCCTGAGGTCCGAAAGGTTGTTGACCCCTGGACTAGAAGACAGCCAAGGTCCCTTCCAACTCTGCGATTCTGTTATCCTGAGTTTGTGGAACTGGCTTGTTTTTTAAGAACCAAGTGTTAAAATTAACATTAAAAAACAGAACCTTCTCAATAAAAGCAGATCTGGGCTGGATCAGGCCAAAACCAGACAATCTAATCTATCATTCTGCCTCCTTCCTAGCCAGGTGATGTCATAACTCATAATTTTGGTGGGTGAGCCATCTTTACAGCTGATCCTTGACTTATGACCCACAATTGGAACAGGAATTTAGCCACAAATCATTAAGTGAATCAGATTGTACAACTAGTTTGGCCACCGTCATTAAGCGGATCACCAATGGTCATTAAGCAAGTCCTGGATTGAATTTACTGGGGTGCAGCTGGCTTGGGAGGTCACACATCATGACCAGAAGAAGCTGCCACGGTTGTTAAAAGGGAGACACCTGCCAAGTGTCCAATCACATTACCACAGGGAACGGTGTGACCGTCGTAACTTTGAGGATGCATAGTAAGACACATTTCCTGAGGGCTTTGTAACGTCAGACCATCGTTAGGCAAATGGTTGTAAATTGAGGACTATACTTGCAGAAGGAAAGGGCCAGACAGAACAAGTATAAAAATTGAGAGAAAACTCTCATTTTCTATCGGAATTGTGTTGTGGTTTAGCCGTTCCAGAAGCCGCATGGAGAAAAAAAAAAAAGCAAAGATTGCACAAATTGGCCATCTGCTCTGGAGACCTTTGGGGTTTGCAAGGGACAATGGTTCAAACCCCCCCCACACACACACACACTTTCCCGTGGCCCCCCTCCAAGATTTTTATCAGCCTATTAACCACAAATGGAGGCAGGCTAATCCTAGTTTCTGGTTGCTATGGCAATTAGCTCTTAATCTCAAAGGGCTGGACGAGAGTCCTTAAAAAAAGAGAGAGAGAGAGGAAAAATTCAGAAGTGAAGGTTTTTTTTACTTCCTTTCCACAGCTGGACTTGGCATCAGAAGATAAGAAAGCCAAGGTGGGGGGGGAGGGGGAACTGTGACTTTGGGGCCAAGGGATCGAGAAAAGCTGGAGCCAATATGGGATTTCAACTCTCCCCTACAAGCCTCTGCTAGCTCTGAACTGGCCTACGAGGATTTCCTGGAGAACCTCCGCCTCTCCCCGACCTTCCCTTGCTCACCCTCCATCAATTTCACCTGCTTGTCTCAGGACACAGCAAGATTATTGGGGGGCCTGGTTTTAATTTTAATTCCTTCTCTTGCTCAAACGCCGCACAAAACAACAACAATTAAAAGTGGTTGCAAAACGGACTTTTGAAATTCCCCACCCAATTTATGGGCAGAGAAATCGGATGTGTCACTTGTCTTAAGTGTCCTCTTTTATGAAAATTTTTATTAAATTTAAAGATAGAGAGGTGGAGAGAGAGAGAGATGATACAGATATATGTATATATAGAAAGAGAGAGAAGGAGATGAGATGAGAGAGAGAGAGATAGAGAGATAGAGAGATGATAGATAGGGATGGATGGATGGATGGATGGATGGATGGATGGATGGATGGATGGATGGATGGATGGATGGATGGAAGAGAGAGATGATAGATAGATAGATAGATAGATAGATAGATAGATAGATAGATAGATAGATAGATAGATAGATAGATAGATAAATGGATGGATGGATGGATGGATGGATATGAGAGAGAGATGATTGAGAGAGACGAGAGAGAGAGATGAAGATAGATAGATAAGACAGACAGACAAAGAAAAGAGAGAGAGATACAGATATATATATATATATATATATAGAAAGAGAGAGAAGGAGATGAGATGAGAGAGAGACAGATAGAGAGAGAAGAGAGAGAGAGAGAGAGATGAGATAGATAGATAGATAGATAGATAGATAGATAGATAGATAGATAGATAGATAGATAGATAGATAGATAGATAGATAGATAGATAGATAGATAGATAGATAGATAGATAGATAGAGATGGATGGATGGATGGATGGATGGATGGATGGATGGATGGATGGATGGATGATAGATAGATACCCTGACAATAGATAGATAGAGATAGATAGATAGAGAGATAGAGAGATAGAGAGATAGAAAGATAGAGAGAGAGAGAGAGATGGATGGATATGAGAGAGAGATGATTGAGAGAGACGAGAGAGAGAGATGAAGATAGATAGATAAGACAGACAAAGAAAAGAGAGAGAGATGATACAGATATATATATATATATAGAGAGAGAGAGATGAGATAGATAGATAGATAGATAAATAGATAGATAGATGAGAAAGATGAGAGAAACAGAGAGAGATGGATATTGATAGATGATAGAGATAAGAGAGAGATGAGGTAAGTAGGTAGGTATAGACAGACAGACAGACAGACAGAGATAGAGAGATAGATGATAGATACAGGTGACAGGGAGAGAGAAAGAAAGAAAGAGAGGAAAGATGGATGGATAGAGATAAATGATAGACAGATGATAAATAGAAAAAGAGAGAAGAAAGAGAGAGATAATAGATAGATAGACAGACAGCTAGGAGGCTTATCTGCCTCCAGCTTGCCTCCTATATTTCGGGAGGCTGACCCACAGGGAGAGGAGAGGCTGGCGGGCCCCCTTCCCATCCCAGTCGCCCAGCTGTGATTCATGGCCTGTTGTCGGTGAGGCTGACACCCGGCCATCACTGATGGCTCCTCATAGCCCCGGGGTCCCTTCCAGGGCCTGGATTTCCACCCTCCGAATCATAGATCATGAGCATGTCAACGAGAGAAACCGACTGAGGGAAAGAAATGCTTTTAAAACCCAGCTTTTCCAGAAAGGGAGATATATATATATATATCTCCTGGATTTTTGCATAGGTAAACCGAGCTCCAAAAAAATCATTTTGAGCCTCCTCTGTTTTTCAAAATCCTTTTTGTCTTGTTCTCGTGCGCCTGCCCAGGGAGCCAGTGTTTATTTCAAGCCAGGAATGGAAACCACCATAAATCAGCATCTCTCAGGGCTAACGCAGTAGCCGTTTGTCTTTGATTTGCACAGTGTATTTCCTATCCTCTGCTTCTCTTTATAAAAAGAAATGTCAGCTTATCACAGTCAGAATGGCCATGAGGGACGGGGCCTTGAGAGATACCATGGATTTCCCTCCCCCTTCCACCACTGAGTAGGGAAAAGGAGGTGCAGATGCAGGATTTACAGGGGGTCCTCGACTTACGACCACAACGGAGCCCAGAATTTATGTTGCTAAGAGAGAAATTTGTTGTTATGCCCCGTTATATGACTTTTCTGGCTACATTTTTTTTAAAGTGAATCCCTGCAGATATTAAGTGAGTAATGCAGTCACTAAGCGAATCCAGCTTCCCTGTTGACTTTGCTTGCCAGAAGGACGCCAGAGGCAATCACATGACCCCGAGACACAGCAACGGTCATAAATATGAGTCAGTGGACAAGTGTTTGAATTTTGATCACGTGACCCCGGGGACGCTGTAATGGTCATAAGTGTGAAAAATGAACAGTCACTAAATGAACTGTTGTGAGTTGAGGACTACGTGTAATACAAAATCTATTTAAAAGGCCACGTCCAATGGCAGGCACAACACAATCAACACTAGAGATTTTCAAGGAGAGACTGGACAGCCATTTGACTGGCAGTGTCACATGATCTCCTTTTGCAAAGTCCAGCAAAGTCATTGAGGAAGCCGGATTCACTTAACGGCCGTGTTACTAACTTCAGAACTACGACTGTTCACTTAATAACGGTGAGTTGTTAAGAAAGGTCGTAACAGGTGGCAAAACTCCCTGTCTTGCTTAGCCACCGAAATTCCGGGCTCCATCGTGGTCGAAATCAAGCATGGCTCATTAACAACCTCCTCTCTTAATAACGGAAATTCTGCTGCCAGTTCTGGGTGTAAGTCGAGGACTACCTGTTCATACCAGCAGGCTCATTTACTCCGATCTGCCTCCCGGCAAAAGAACAAGATATTTTGGACAGCCTCTGGGAATTTTAGAAAGCGAGTGGGAGCTGTATATTTTTCCTCTGCAGCTGAGAGCGAGCCATGAAAAGGAGAGAGGGGCGGGCGTTTGGGTTTGCAGGCTCCCCCAATTTTTCCCACCTCTGCTGTGTTGGAAAACGTCGTCCTTTGGGAGCCCCAGATGGCAAGAAAGGGGGGGCGGATTTCTCCTTCGTGGGAGCTGTCCCCCCCCCCCGTTTCTGGAGAAGAATTACTATAGAAACCGTCTTCTGCTCCTTCGGTTGGGCCCCAGGCATCGTTCAAAGCAGGCGGGCAGGCGCTCTGTTCTCTTGTGTCTCCCCCTCCCCAGCCTGGGGCACAGAGTGGAGAGAGCTGGCGCTCCCCCAAGGGTTGAAAGCATCTGTTTGCACACCTTGAAATCAATCACCTGCCCCACCAAGAGGGGTTTTCCTCCCAGTTCCCCACCTGACCCGAAACCTCTGCTGGGAGAAAAGGATCCCACTTGGAAAAGCTTTCCTGGGGGAACTGGGTTTGCACGGGAGGGGCGGGGAGGGAGGGAGGAGAAGGGGGGTTGCCAAGGGACAGAAGAGCTAAAGGTTTGCATGCAAAACTGCAACACACACACACCCGCCCACCTCCGAAAGGAAGTAAAAGCTGGCTGGAAGCCAAGGATTTTTAAGGAGTTTTTTTCCTTGCTGGAAGCCGTTGAACAAACAAACAAACTTGGTTTGTTTGGGAAACCATGATTGACTGGGCTTGATATAAAACGGGCTTGGAATGGCATTGATTACAAGCCTTGCAAGTACAGACAGTCCTCGACTTATAATAATTCGTTTAGTGACTGTTCAAATTCATGACACTGAATAAAGTGATTTATGATCCTTTTTCGCACTTACGACCGTTGCAGCATCCCCATGGTCACGTGATCAAAACCAGATGCTTGGAAACTGACTCATATTTATGACGGTCGCAGTGTCCTGGGGTCACGTGATCCCCTTTTGCAACCTTCTGACTAGCAAAGTCCAGGACGGAAGCCGGGTTGACTTAACAACTGTATTCCTAACTGAACAATCTGCAATGATTCACTTAAACAACAATAGCAAGAAAAGCTGTAAAGTGGGGCAAAGCTCACTTAACAACTGTCTTGCTTAGCAACAGGATCTTTGGGCTGAATTATGGTCAAAAGTCAAGAACCAGCCGTAACCTAGTTGGCTTTCAGGACCACGGATAGCTCCACAAGTAACTGTGGTGGCTTTCAGGACCACGGATAGCAATCAGATGCACATCGTTGGACAATGGCCACTAATAGAATCATAGAGTCCTAAGGCCGGAAGGGACCTTGGAGGTCTTCTAGTCCAACCCTCTGCTCAAGCAGGAGACTTTATTCCATTCCGGCCAAACGATTGTCCAATCTTTGCTTGAAAACCTCTTTGAAAGTCTGTGGAAACCAATCCATTGCTTGGAAGAAACCAGCATGGGTTTTTCAAGGAGGAATAGCAGAATAAAATAACAGAATAACAGGAGGGATGGCACCTGAGCACCTTTAATTGAGGAGCGGATCCTGACTTCAGCAAAGCCCCCTGTCAGAGCCTCGTCAAGAAAATGATTCCTGTTCAGAAGATTGACAGTTGGAGGAGATTACTTATTAGACTTGCGTTTTCGCAAATGGATAGCCCTAAAAATGGAGATCGTCCTCCTTTGTTTAGCAGCAATTCAAAGTTACGACGACACTGAAAAAAAGATGACTTATTCCTCGCACTTACATCTGTTGTTGGGTTCCCATGGTCATGTGATCAATATTCAGACTTTTGGCAACTGACTCATATTTATGACGGTTGTAGTATCCCGGGGTCACGTGATTCCCCCTTTTGGGAACTTCTGGTGAGGAAAGCCAAAGGGGAAGCCAGGTTCACTTAACGTCCATGATTCACTTAAGAACTGCAGTGATTCGCTTACCCGCCATGGCAAAAAAGGGACGTAAAATCAGGCCCGATTCACTTAACAACCGACTTGCTTGACGACAGAAATTCTGCTCCTGGTTACGGCCATAAATTGAGGACTCCCTCTATAAGTGCAGTTCAAAACACGCACAAATATCGGGGTGAGCTTTAACCCAATTTGGCAAAATGGTGTGGAATTGGACAGGGAGAGAGACACAGAGCTGAGGAAAAGGGAACCAGAGTGAAAGCGAGAGATCTCTAATTGGTGGCAATATTTCCTAATTTAATCACTAATGTCTCCTGGCAACCAAGGACATCACCTGCCTCCCCAGCTGGAGGTGAATTCGTGAACACACGGCCCACATTCCTCCTCTCCCTTCCTCCCCTGGGGGCCACCTTCACCCCCAAAATCTGCCTGTGGGAGGCCATCCATCTTCCTTTTCTCCCCGAGGGAAGCAAAATCAAAACAGAACTTTCCCCCCACTCCCAAAACGCGGAAGGGATAAGAAAAGAAGTGGGGGGGAAATAAGCCAAACATATGATCCCTAATGTTGTTTATAGCTATGACCTTTAAAACATGCCTCTACACAATGTTAACAGGGAAAATGTGCTCTAATTGAAGAAAAAAAGAGAAGGGTTTAGCATTTATGGGCATTGCAATTTGGCCTGGACTATCCTGCCTGCAGTTCATTTCTTGGATAAATGGCTATATTTTTTTTCCCCCCTGAAGCTCAACTTCCTTTGCTGCTAAAAGACTATTCCTCAATCTTTTCCACCCTCTTTCCGATATATATTAAAAGCTGGAGATTCCAGCTTTTTTCTCCTCCCACTCCAGCATATTAAAAATATGGAAATCCTTTCTTAATTTTCTGGGCACATAGCAAAGCTGTCGCAACCAGGCTGGCTGGATTGCCCCAACATATGACACCGGGCACTCTGCCCAAGAACCCCTGTCCTCTCCTATCCGACAGCAAGGGAAGCATTAATCTTATTAAATGAGCGTGCATTATTGCTCTTTTAAGCAGGGTGGATATTGTGGGTATTATTTCATGCCTCTGTTGTAACATCCTGGAGTCACTGAGTTGGCTCCATCCATTTGTATTTATTAAACGAAGGCGAGGCTGAAGGAGACTTCTGAAAGCAGCTTGGAGAGGAAAATCAAAATTAATGCAAGCTCTTGGGTTAAAAAACATCCAGGGTTGGAGGCACCCTCAACTTCTGGTGGCAAGTTGTTCCACTGATTAATTGTCCTCACCGTCAGGAAATTTCTCCTTAATTCCAGGTTGCTTCTCTCCTTGATGAGTTTCCATCCGTTGTTTCTTGTCCTGCCTTGAGGTGCTTTGGAGAACAGGCGGATACACGCACCCCTTCTTTGGGGCAGCCCCTCAAATATTGGAAGGCTGCTCTCAAGTCACCCCTAATTCTTCTCTTTGTTAGATTAGACTCACCTAGTCCCCTCTTAGTACCACAAGGAGAGCCCCCAGCAACCTGAATGGATTGGGGCCACCAAGCTGTTACTTGGTGGGTCTGAATTCTCTATTGCCTGTGGCCAAAAGGCCCCAGTGCAGTCAATCAATCAATCTATCAGAATACAGATCTGGAAGGAACTTTGGAGTTCTTCTAGTTCAACCCTCAAGCAGGACACCCTCTATTATTCTGGAGAAATGGCTGTCCAGTCTCTTCATGAAAATCTCCAATGATGGAGCCTCCACAACTTCTGGTGGCAAGCAGTTCCACTGGTTAATTGTTCTCATTGTTAGGAAATTCCTCCTTGGTTCTAGGTTGCTTCTCTCCTTGGTTAGTTTCCATCTGTTGCTTCTTGCCCTGCCTTCAGGTGCTTTGGAGAACAAGAGGACTCCTTCTGCTTTATGGCAACCCCTTAGATATTGGAAGATGCTATCATGTTACTCCCTGATTCTTCTTTTCATTAAACTAGGCATAAACGAGATGCTGTAATATGAACATTCCAGCATCTGTGATATTTGAACTTCTTTGCCGTATTCAGAAGTCAAGAGGAGTCAGGAGTCTTTCTGAAGGAGACTCTTATCCTCAATTTATTTCCCACCAGAAGAAAACTCTGGGGCCACCTCCGTTCTCACCTCCTGCTCGGCTGCTGACACACGAACTTATTTTAGCTCACTTTTGGCTTGCTTGGTTCACCTTATTTGCTGGTGTTCTTTCTTGTTTTAAAGGTGGCTTTCCAATTTTCTCCTGCCCGGAGTTTATTTAATAAATATAATTGAGTTAGCTGATCTTCTTGTTCTACGTAATGGCCCCTTGAGGGAATCCTGGCTGGAAACAGGATGCTTTGGAATAAACAAAGACATCAATCAGAGAGAGACATGCATGGACCAAACCCAAGAGATCTGGATGCACGATGAAGTGGTGCTGTAATAAATAAATATATCCGGGTTTTGAAATGTGGCACCTTTTAATTGATTGATTGGAAACGGAGTCAAGAAAAGAGGGTGGAGAAACCCAAAGCTTGGAGATTGTTTGCAATGGGGAGGGAAAGGCCCAAATTTTGCAGTCGGTGTCTGAAAACAAATGCAGGAGGAGTTGAGGGGTGCTTGGTGCTCTCTGAGCTGTGGGTTGTTTGCTTGCAGGTATTTCATTACCCAACTAGGGAACATCATCAGGGAGGAGGAGGTGATGGTGGTGTTGGTGTTGGTGAGGGTTGGTGGTGAAGAACGGAGGGAGGGAGGGAGGGAGGAAGGAAGGAGAAAGCAGGAAAGAAGGCAGGGTGGACGGATGGATGGATGGATGGATGGATGGATAGATAGATGGATGGAAGGATGGAAGGATGGAAGGGAGGAAGGGAGGAGAAAGCAGGAAAGAAGGCAGGATAGATGGATGGATGGAAGGAAGGAAGGAAGGAAGGAAGCAGGAAAAAAGGCAGGATGGATGGCCTTTGGGAGCCCTTTGGGAGCCCATCCGAGGAGCCGCTCCCTCGTTTAGGCAGCCGGATCTCCCCCGGGAGGAGAACCTGCTCCCTCCCCCGATCTATCCCTGAGCAACCTGACACACACACACACAACCTCTAGTCACGCAGATCCTGGAGAACCGCCTGGCAGGTCATTAAAATCTTGACTTGCCGACATCTCGTCTCGGGGATGAGATCTAATCACTAAGATCACTAAGCCCTCCCTTCTACCGGGATGAAAAGACTACAAAGCCCATCAGGCAGGCAGGCAGGCAGGCAGGCAGCTGCTTGGCGTGGGGCGCCCCCCCCCCCGGGTCTCCCTTGCATCTTTCTGTTTTCATTGTTTTCCTGGACAGGGAACAAGGCGCCCTTGCTCGGTTCAGCCTCTAATTAAAGCGCCCGTGAACTTCCCCTGCGTGGGCTGGCAGCAACACGGGTTTTCTTCGCTCTCCCCATTGCACCCTGATTTGCCTTCCCCCCCCCCCTTCTCCCCTTCGGCTTGACAAGCCGACATCCGGAAGATGGAAAGCAGGGGCTTCGTCTTTTCTTTTTTCCCCCACCCCCCTCCCTCCTTCACTTCCCAGTAAATCAATATTACTTATTAGTTCCCCGTTGCCAATTCTTTATTGCGGGAGGAAATCTCGACGGGAGAAATGGTGCTGATTGAGAGAGAGAGAGAGAGCTCTCTGGGTAAAGGAGGGTATTGTTTGTCTGGAATGGTACAGGGTCGCCTGTCAGAGCAGCGGGTTGGACTAGAAGACCTCCAAGGTCCCAAGGTCCCTTTCAATGAGTTCATATCTATTGTTAAAATGGTCCCCCCCAAAAAATGTAGCCCCAAATTTACAGATTCAGGAGTCTTGTCCAATATTATTTGGTGTATTATTACTAATGTGAAGCAACGGCGTGAAGGCCATAGGCATGAAGTGGGGGGGAGGAGGAGGAGGAGAAGTTCTCTGAGCTTGGTGGTTTTCTTGCAGGCATTTCCTGACCCAACTAGGTAACACCATCAGTGCTAGAAGGGAGTGGATTGTGAGGAGGAGGAGAAAGAGGAGGAGGAGAGGGGAGGGAGGGAGGGAGGGAGGGAGGAAGGAAGGAAGGAAGGAAGGCATATTTGATCAAATTGTCTTTTTTTGACATTCAAGATGGCTGCTTAATGGTATAGCACACATCATAAGTACATTTCTTAATATCTTAATGGGGGGATGTTCATTCCAGAGCAAAGATAAATGGGGGGAAAGACAATATCCGGTTACATCAAAGGGAGCTACAGAGAAGACGCTGAGGAACTTCTATGCAGGGAAGGAAAATTTGCAAATTAAGTAGACAAGCTGAAAATTGCATGAGACCCACTTGAAAATCTCTTTAGAAATTATTGCGACCACATCTGAGTGAGAAGAAAATAGGCCGAGGTAAAGAATGAGGAACAGTCCTCTCCTATTATGTAAGTAATATTTCCACCGTGAAGTGTATTCTGGGCCGGGCAGAAATTAGATTTTCAAGAAAATTTATTTTGTATTCAGCTGGTGAGAAATATATGCAGCTTGGTTGAATCTGTGTGTTTTTTAAGCAGGAAGAAAAGGTGAAGACAACAGTTGCTTTATGCTTGCACGAGAACAAATGAAATATGAAATAAAAATACAGGTTGTGGGATTATGTGTAAAAGAAGGGTAAAATTATCAGGAAAATGACACCTCTCCTATCAAATGATCCGTGGGCTTCCTCTATCTTTGGAGGATATATATATATTTCCCCTACAGCATAGATTTCTTTTGGATGGCAGCCCCTGGCTCAAGAATGACACCCAGAATGAAAAATAATAAATTCAAACTTAAAGGAAAACAACAATGCAACTGAATGGACTTATGAATAAACAGATTTCTGCGGTCAAAACAAGAACAAAATCATTCATAACTTCACCCTCTGTTCTCTCCACCCTTCTATTCCTTCGACAAAGTCCAATGTTTTGCAATTTCGCCAAAGTTTTCTTCCTCAGGGAAAGAGGCTCCTGTTTTTCATGGAGAAATTTATTTCACATTTTTGGAAAGGAAGTGCTTTGTTGGAGGGAGGAGGAGGAAGAGGAAGAGGAGGAAGACTGTGGGTCCTTGTTGCTCTCTGAGACTAATAGTTTTCTTGCAGATGTTTCGTGACCCAACTAGATAGCAGTCCTAAGTCCTAAGAGGGAGGGGGTTTGCAGAGAGTAGGAGGAGGAAGAGGAGGATAGCAGGGTCCTATGTGGCCTCTGAGGTGGGTTGTTTTGCTGCAGACGTTTCATAACCCAATTAGGTAACACCATCAGTGCTAAACCCTACTCCCTTCTAGCCTTGATGATGTTGCCTAGTTGGGGCATGAAACTTCTGCAAAAAAACCCAAAACCTACCCAGCTCAGAGGGCACCAAGGATCCCACACCTTACATTATATTTAAAAGATGATTTGCAATAGGGCAGAATATTTCGTTGACCAAGCCATGAATGCTATGCAGCTCAGAGGCACCATGAGGTCTAGACACATGATCCTTGCTTTTAATCAGAGGCAAGTCATCCATGCTTTTGCAAGCATCCAATTTATCGGAGTATCCTTTGTGCCCGAGTTTGGGACTTCTTTTCCCTTTCTGAATCTCCAGCCTAAGAAAGCAGCCTATGACATGCACCTCCAAACTATTATAAATGCACGCAGCATAAATAACCCCAATTTATCTTTGAGGTTATCGGAAAAAACCCACTGTATTATTAATGCCCGGGTTTAGGAAATGTTCTGATTAAAGCTGAAAGGAACTATAAATTGTCAACGTCCCGGCTAACTAGGCAGGAAAAGGAGCTACTTTGCACCCTGTCAGCAAAATTCAAATGAAAAAGCCCAATGAATTAAAGGGCAATAAACTTTTTTAAAAGCTCGCTTGCCCTTCCTTTAAAACATTGTCGGAAAGCCAGAATGGCAAAGAAATTCTTTTGAAAGAAAGATTTAAAAGATAGGAAGTCCAAATTATTGTAACTACAACCGTCCATAAATAAATACAATTCCCAGGCAAGGAAAATCAACTTTTTCGTGACTTAAAAGCTGGAATTTTATTAGTCTAAAGAGGAGCAGAAGAACAGAAAACAGGAGCAGGAAAATTAGCAGCACGTGATCAAAACAGGATCTCCAGCTACATAAAGAGAGGATAATGTTTGTTTCGTTTTTTAAAGACTTATATCTCGCTTTTTTCTCCAGAAAAATGCAGATTGCAGGGATTGGGGATGTCTAGTCGAGAGAGAAGAAGGACTAGAGGAGACCATGATAGCAGTGTTCCAATATCTCAGGGGCTGCCACAAAAAACAGGGGGTGAAGCTGTTCTCCAAAGCACCTGAAGGCTTTGAAGAAGAAGCAATGGATAGAAAGTAACCAAGGAGAGAAGCAATCTGGAACTAAAGAGGAATTTCCTGATAGTTAGGACAATTAATCAGTGAAAAAAACTTTTCTCCAGAAGTTGTGAGTGGTCGAACACTGGACAGTTTTAAGCAGAGGTTGGACAGCCATTTGTCTGAAATGGTCTAAGGTCTCCTGCTTGAGCAAGGGGGTTGGACTAGAAGACCTCCAAGGTCCCATCCATCCCTAGAATTCTATGATTCTGAGAGAGATAAGGTACATGATAGAGATATGGATCGATGGATGGATGGATGGATGGATGGACAGATGGATGGATAGAACAGATGGCCTCCAGAAGTTGTGGATGCTCCATCACTGGAGGTCTTCAGGAAGATATTGGACATTCATTTGTCCAGAATAGAACAGGGCCTCCTGCTTGAGCAGGGGTTGGACTAGAAGATCTCCAAGGTCCCTTCCAACTGTGTTATTCTGTTATTCCCTGCAGGCCTAGTGTGTTGAGCAGCCTCTCTTGCTTTTTCCCCTGGAGACGTGAAGATATTTCCAAACAAACACCTGGATACCCTCACCTGCAATGTTATTATTTTGCAAGAAGAACCAATAAGGACAATTCTTGCCGACAGGATTTGTTGACAGGGTGCTAAACATCCCTCTGTTTTTGTGCGATAAGAACACGGATCGTTTTCACACCTAGATGGACCCTCAGAAAGAAACACAATCATCTTGCTCACTCCCGTTGCGTTTGGCGGGGGGAGAAATATTAAGAAACAAGCCATTAATGAATTGTAGAAAATGAACATGTAGAAAATGTACATTCCCGGCATTGATTCTCCAAATTGCACTTCATGAGTCTTTCAAGCCAGAGAGAAAACATGGATAAAATTGTATTTTCCACCGTCCCATTTCCACTGAATGAGCTTGGCGGATGCCTACAAAGCATCAGCGGTGAAATATTTTACCTATTTTAATTTTCTCATCCACAACCTGGATGCAGCGAGGCTCTTGACTTTAATTCTTTAAATTCAGAAAGCCCAGCACATAAAAGGAGGAGGAACTTCTGTTCTTTTCAACATCAGCCACAACAAAAGGATCTTTGTGGGGGGAAATATATATATATATTTATATATAAATAAGACTTTTTCAATAGCTGCCTTTCATCGCTTTATTAATAGCACAAAAAGGAATTTTCTTCACCCTTTGACAATTCCTAGCCTCTTTTCTCCGTCTCCCTTCTTATCACCTGAGCTCACATCCCAGCAGCCAGATTCAAGATTTAAAAAATGTGTTGATTTTTTGGGGGGAGGGGCGGGGGGGTCCCATGAGGATCCCATCTGCTGGCTGAATCCTGCAGGCTTCAGACAAAGGGTTTCACTAATGCAGTGATGATGTTCCCTAGCTGGGTCATGAGACGTCTGCAAGAAAGCCACCAAGCTCAGAGAGCATCAAGGACCCCACAATTATCATTGTCTTCCTCCTCCTCCTCCTCCTCCTCTTCTCTCCCTCCATCCCCCTCCTCCCTCCCTCTCTCGCTCCCTCCTCTTCTTCTTCTTCCTCCTCCTCTTCCTCCTCCTCCAACCTCCCTCCCTTCTAGCACTGATAATATTCCCTAGTTGGGTCATTAAACGTCTGGAAGAAAAGCCACCAAGCTGTGAGATCACCCAGCCCCCCCCCCACAGAGACTATCAGATCCAAACTGATAAATAGACTTGCTTTTTCTTTCTCTCTCTCCCCCCTCCCCATCCTCTCTCTCTCTCTGATGTGCCTCAAAGCAGTCAGCCGTCCAGGGTCTGTGGAGGCAGCTTGATCATTAAGCCCAGTTAAGCTTGAACAAGCATTTCTGTAGTTAATACAAAATTCCCCTTTCTGGTATGAACAGGCTAATTACAGGAAAGTTGCCAGTGACTACTTAAATGGCTGGACAAGGTAAATTCCTGGGCTGTGACCTTTGCAGTTTCCCCACAAGGAATCGAGGCTCTCTACAAATGGAGGGAGGGGGGTGGGATGTCTTTTAAGTTGGCGGGAAAACCTTCATTCGTTTAGGGTTTAATTTTGCAATTTGACTGCTTTCCTAAGAGGCCTAGGAAGTTGCATTCAAGAAGGTGATTTTGGGCACATCATTAAATTACAAATAATTCAATCAGCAAACGGGTGGGGGAGAGTATAAATCGACTCCAGGTCTCCTGTTTGAGCAGTGGGTTGGACTAGAAGACCTCCAGGTGTCCATTCCAACCCTATTATCCTATCTTTTATGTCTCTAAGTGAGATTCTTGGGCATTGCGTGTGTGTTGCAAACACCCTACAGAAAAAGCCTCATGAAGTTTAAAGAACCGTAAAACCCTGGTTTTTGGAGGGGAAATGCACATCTTTGGAAGGATCTTGCTCGGAAAGATTTGGCCCAAAGAGAAAGTCCTTTGTGCAAAGAGAGATTCAGAGGCGAGGTGAGGAGATTAAATAGGATCTAGGAGATTTGATGGGATCAACCAGCAGCTGGCTGAGAACGCCTGCCTCATAACTGTTTTTTTTTTCTTCTTCTGCAAAGACTGCCAAATATTTGATCCTGCATCTTGGCAAAAGGGGTGGAGATCCCTTAATTGGCACCGGATTAAGCCGGCAGGAACAGGATTATTAAACCACCCCTGAAATAAACAACAGACACACACAAAGACACAACCACACATCCGCTGGACTTCTCAGGAGTCAAATCGTAGCCAGATCTGAAAGGCACCAAGTCTCTGGGTTTTTTGAGCCCCAAAGAACCAAGAATGGCGCACGGAGTTACTTCTGTAGTCCTTGATTTACAACAGTCTGTTTAGTGACCGCTCGAACTTACAACGGCACTGAAAAAAACGAATCTAGGACCATTTTTCACACCTAATGACTGTTGCAGCATCCCTGTGCTCACGTGATCACAATTCAGAGGCCTGGCAACTGGACTCTGTACTTAGGACGGCTGCAGGGGATCACGTGATCCCCTTTTGCAAGTTTCACTTCATGGCTTAACTTCTGCAGCGATTCACTTAACAACCGTGGAAAGAGAGGTTGTAAACAAGAAAAGTATGTATTTAATATTGCGTGTCTTAACAGCACTGAGGATTGTTTTTGCACAATACTGGAAAAATGAAGATATATATTTTTTTTTTATTTACATTTATATCCCGCCCTTCTCCGAAGACTCAGGGCGGCTAACAGTGTATAAGGCAATAGTCTCATTCTATTTTTGTATATTTTTACAAAGTCAACTTATTGCCCCCCCCCAACAATCTGGGTCCTCATTTTACCTACCTTATAAAGGATGGAAGGCTGAGTCAACCTTAAATAAGATTGAGATATACTTATACCTTAAGATATACTGCAGGATGAAGAGCTAGTCAAAAAGATACTAGATTGTGCAGAAATGGATAGATTTGCATTGAAAATTAAGCAGAAAGAGGATGTAAAATACTATCAAACATGGAATTCATTTTACCAATGGTTGGAAAAAAGGGGTGGAGATGAAGAATGTAATTGGTATTCTTAAGCAAATTAAAAACCCAGACAACACAATGTTTATAAAGCACTAAGAATTGTATTTAATAGAAAATCAATAAAAAGAAAGAAAAAGAAAGAAGGAAGGAAGGAAGGAAGGAAGGAAGGAAGGAAGGAAGGAAGGAAGGAAGGAAAGAAGGAAAGAAGGAAAGAAAGGAAGAAAGAAAGAAAGATCGTAAAATGGGGCAAAACCCAGTTAGCAAACGTCTCACTTAGCAACATAAATGTTGGGATCGATTACAGTCATAAGACGAGGACTGCCTGGACTTGTGGCAATCACTCCAAGCATTTGAAAAAGGGATTATGTGTGTGTGTGTGTGTGTGTTTATGTGTGATCCTGTCTCTGCAAATAAAAGCATCTTTCTTTTCATTGTATTTGTTTTCCTGTCTTTCTTGCATTTTAGCCGTTTCAGGCCCATCCGAGCCTCAGTGTGTCCGTTTTACTTGTTTCTTCGCCAACTCTCTCCTGAAAGTCACAGCTCCATTACTGGGCCGCAATTGGAGATGATGAAAACACACACAAAATATGACCCGAATAGCCAAAGGTTGCAAAATAAATGATCTTCTGTTTTCTCTCTGGTCTCTTTATCTCATCTGCCCTTCCTGAGACTTGCATGGATCAACTCCTCTCCAAGTTTCCCCCCCCCCCCAAAATTCACATATATTTTTTTTAACTGCAGGGCTATTGACCTCTGACCTGTACTTTTGCTGCAGTTCGTAAATTCCAGAGGAAATCCAAAGGTTCCTTTGCAAGATTTTCACTGTATCCCAGCCAAGAAATGATTCGATCGTTAGCCAGCAGGCCAATCGCATAGATTATCTTTCTCACCTGATGTAAATTTCAGGCCAGATTCCCTCAAACAGGCTAAGAATTGAAATCTTAAGGACGTTTGCCAGGGAGGAAATCACATTGACTTACTTCTGAGTAAAGATGCTTGGGAAAACACCCCGTATCTCAGACTGATTTCTTCTGCGAGCTTGATATTTTACAACAACTTGGAGAGAGGGAAGAAGAGCAGACAGGCCTCACTTAATCTCCCTTCCTTGGTTTGTTTGTTTCCTTTTTGCAATTTCCAAAACCCTCCAGAATTGCAAAATAAAATTGAGCACCAATTCCTGAAGGACAATGATGCAATTTCTCCAATATTTTTCAGAAATAAAGGTTAAGTAGACACAAAATCTTTCCACTAAGCTGTCTGGCTCCATTTCCCCTACAACATCATTACATAGCTGTTTTTTGGGGGGTGAGGGGTGGGCACGGTTTTCTCACATTCTTCAAACTTTTTGAAAATCTGCCCAACTCTTAACATCTCTAAAGGAGAATCTTTGTAGCTCGGGGGTTAAAATGAGGGGTCTTTGGTGCTCTCTGAGCTGGGTTGTTTCCTTGCAGATGTTTCATGACCCAACTAGGTAACATCATCAGTGTCAGAAGAGGGTGGGGTTTGTGGAGAGGAGGAGGAGGAGGAGGAGGAAGGAGGAGAAGAGGACTGTAGACTTCTTGGTGCTCTCTAATCTTGGTAGCTTTCTTGCAGACGTTTCATGACCCAACTAGGTTACATCATCAGCGCTAGTCACATCTCTCCTTCCTGTTTGATGAGGTCTCCTTTGACCTGAAGTTTCTAGCACCACGTTTGGTTACGAGAAGAAATGATGTTGAACTTGGCCAGTGGTTCTACGTGTCAACGTTGCTTCTCAAGGCTCAGTAACTCCCTGGACAGCTCTTGTGAGCGTTTCAAGGGATGTGAAGAACACACACAGCCCTCGAGTCTTTCGTCCGAGGGAGGAAGGAGGGGGAGCTCCCACCGTCTAAATAAATGCAAGCCAGCCAGGAAGATTTTGCAGCTGTTTGGCCTAATGGGCTGAGCTTGGTCACTCCAGGAAAAAAAAAGCAAAAATCCTTTGGTGACTCTCCCTGTTTTTATCCGTGAAGCACCAGAAGGGAGTTTGTGGTAGAAAGCAGGGATTTAAGAGGCATTAAAGCCAGATTCCTTGCAAGCTGTCTGGAGGAAACAATTTCGCTCTGCCTGTGCGAGGCCGTTCCAATTTTCCAGACCATTTCATGTGGCTGAAGAAATAGATCCTGGCTGACAAAGGGCTTTAGGATGATCCACTCACCAGGGGAAGATATTCAGGGCGGTGTTAGAATCGTAGAATCAGAGACTGGAAGGGACCTTGGAGGTCCTCTAGCCCAACCCCTTGCTCGAGGCAGGAGGTATTATTGTCAACTCTCAAGGCACCCTGGCCTGCTCTCAAGTTGCCATAGCCCAGGGACAGGGGCGGGGTTCAAAACCCGTCACTACTGGTTCACTTGTGGGCGTGTGCATGCAATGCTTCTGCGCATACGCAGAAGCATCCGGGTGGGTGGGGGGAGCCTCCTGCTGCGACTACCAGTTCACCCGATCTGTGGAGAACCAGTAGCAACCCACCACTGGGATGGGAAATTGGCAGAACTTCACAGCAGCCAAAAACAAATGCACATTCCAAGCTTATCTCCCTCAAGGCTGTATCCCAGGGATACCTACAGTAGCCGAAGGGGAGTGACCTCTACAATCGGTTGGCAAATGTGATTGATGACACACCCTGGTGGAAGGGGGAAACAGGGTCAAAACTGGAGTATAAATTATGTAGGGTCAGAGCTGGCTTCACTTGGGAATGTGCCGACAGGAAGCTCCTAATAAATGATTGGATTTCTTTTGAAGCTTGGCTCCAGACTCATGATTTAATTAGGGCATCCGTCAGAAGCCTGAAAATTATATCATTCCGGTCAAATGGTTGTCCCCTCTTTTCTGAAGATCTCCAGTGATGGAAGACCCACAGCTTCTGGAGGCAACAATGAAGAAGGGGTCCATCTATTCTCCAAAGCTCCTGAAGGCAGGACAAGAAGCAACAGATGGAAACTCATCAAGGAGAGAAGCAACCTGGAACTAAGGAGGAATTTCCTGACAGTTGGAACAATTAATCATTGAAAAAAAGTTGCCTTAACACACTTAACTGTGCCAGGAATGTTGTAAAATGGGGCCAAACTCACTTCACAACTGTCTCACTTAACAGAAATATCAGGCTCAGCTGTGGTCGTAAGTCGAGAATTACTGTATCAGAGGGGGAAAAATCAGACGCTAATGTTTTGGGGTTTAGAAGGGAAATAATTGGGTTTTAATTGGCATGCTATGCCCCCAAAATGGGCAGGGCACGAGCGGAAATGGGATTTCATGGATTTTATTTTAACATAATTTAAATGAAATGCATCTAGTTCTACCCTGAGGTCATTTCATCCTGTGTCTAAGCATTTCCAGAGGCATCACATTAAAAATCTTAACGCGGAGGCATTAAGGGGTTTGTGGGCGTCTTACAATTAAGTGTAGCTTCCATATGTTTGAATCTGACACTCTTCGAAAAGAAGAAATATTTTACAGACGAAGAGAAAAAAAACTGAGTTTTATGGAAGAGAAAGAATCTTACAGAAGAAGAGAAGAGATATAACAGTTTTACAAAAGAAGGAAAAATAAGTTTACAGAAAAAAAAATTTTTTTACACTCTTACAGAAGAGAAAACATCTCCCGGTTTTACAAAAGTAGAGAAAAAAAATCTTACAAAAGAAAAGGAAAAGAGCTTAATTTTTTCACACTGTTACAAAAGAAGAAGAAAAAATTTACACTCTTGCAGGAGAGAAAAAAATCTCACCGTTTTACAAAAGAAGAGAACAAAAATCTGATCCTGCACTCTTACGGAAGAAGAAGGGGGAAAAAAATTAAAATGAAGTTAAAGAAGAAAAATTGAGCCCATATGGAAGGAGATCAAATCCTACACCAGAGAGGGGAAAAAAGGAACTTAAAACACAACGAAGCCAAACTTTCCAGCTACAATAACGTCTTTTAAAACACACACACGTTCTCTCACAGATATGTGAATGCACACCTGAAGTACAAAGCAAGGGGGAAAAAGGAAAAACCCTTTTTCTTCCTACAAAGCAAAAATGAAATCAAAGAATTCCTTGCTGAGCGATCGCATTGTGAGAGACAGCTCAAACGTGGAGAGTCTCCCTGGCAAAAATTTTCTCTTTAGTCCCTTGTTCCACTTTTGAAACGAAAGTTCCCAAGAAGCTGCAGGCAGGCAAAGGAGGCTCCAGACCAGCAAGGAAGAGACGGGTCTGCAGCAGGCCTGGAGGTGGGGAGGAGCTCAGCTTCATCCTGGGTTCTGCTGGAGGAGGAAGAAGGTCCATTTCAGAGGGAGGACTAGACAGAAAGACAAACATTCAGCTGCTGCTAATTGTTGCACAAAGGTAGGTGGGTGGATGGATGGATGGATGGGTGATGGGTGAATGGATGGATGAAAGATGGAATGACTGATGGATGGACAAAGATGGATGAATGATGATGATGGATGGATGGATGGATGGATGGATGGATGGATGATGAGTGAATGGATGGACTGATGGATGTACAAAGGTGGATGGATGGATGGATGGATGGACGTTAAATGAAGGGATGGATGGATGATGAGTGAATGGATGGATGGATGGACTGATGGATGGACAAAGATGGATGGATGGATGGATGGATGGATGATAAATGAAAGGATGGATGGATGATGAGTGAATGGATGGATGAAAGATGAATGGATTGATGGATGGACAAAGATGGATGGATGGATAATAAATGAAAGGATGGCTGGATGATGAGTGAATGGATGGACAAAGATGGATGGATAGATGAGGAATGAATTGATGGATGGGTCAATGGATGGAAGGATGAATGAATTGATCGATGAATGAACAAAAATGGGTGGGTGAGTGGGTAGGTGGGTGGGTGGATGGATGGATAATGGATGGATGGATGAAAGATGGATGGATGGATCAATGGATGGAAGGATGAATGAATTGATTGATGAATGGAAAAAGATGGCAGGATAATGGATGGATGGATGGATGGACTAATGTTTGACAAAAGTTCCATTCCTGGAAAGAAACACGGCACACTTCAGCAGACTCCAGATTGCTAAAGAACATTTCACATATGGAAGGTAAGAAAAAAACCTAACAGCCTTCATCCCCTCATGCATTTTTAAAACCAAATAGCCCTTCTCTTCTCTAAACACAGCTGCAAATTTAAACCCTGTTGTTTTATTAAAAGTCCAGATATAAATCTGATGTGCTGGCAGAAAAGGGGCTGGAGATTCACTGATTCATGGTCCTCCTAAGGCTGCAAAAGGGCTCTGCATTAAAACCCACCAAAGAGGCCACCAACCTCTGGGAACTTTATGATAGTCGTGTCATCATGCAGAAGAAAACCCAAACATTGAGGGTGGGAAAGGCCAATAGGGAGAAAGAAGGAGAAACAATAGCCCCATTTAGAGCCATTTATCCCGAATGGTATAAGGTCCCCTGCCTTGAACGAAGGGTTGGACTAAAAGACCAGCAAGGTCCCTTCTAGCCTTAGGATTTTATAATTCTGAGATAGATATGATGCATGACAGTTGGATGGATGGATGGAATAGCTTGCCTTCAGAAGTTGTTGCTGCTCCATCACTGGAGATTTTCAAGAAGAGATTGGACAACCATTTGTCTAGAATGGTACAGGGTCTTGTTGTGGTCCACCAGAACCCTACGGAGCTGGCAACTGAGTCGGACAGGAATGAGGCTGAGGTGGGGGCAGGGCCATCAGGGAGTGAGGTGCAGACTCTGGAGCCTCCAGAGACTGATAGTAGTGAGGCAGAGGAACAGGAGGAGCCTGTTCCTAATGCACACATGAGAAGAGCTGCCAGAAGGCAAGAGCAGCTCAAGCAAAGAGGACAACTCGGGAGTAGGGCCAAGAGATGATTGGCCGCTCCCATAAGGCTTCAAAGACCAGCAACGGCGTTTGGGCTCTTTGCTGGAAAATAATGTTGATAGCTTCGTCTTGCTGCATTTATTTTGTATCGGTGTCTTCTGAACGTTTGTCAAGAAAGGCCTTTGGCAGTTTGCCTAATTGGACCAAGGTTTGCGATAGGACTGAGGAATTTGTGTTGGGAGGAATTTGCTTTAATTTAGTTGAACTACGCTGGGAATGAAGTAATTCTCAGCTGTTCGAATAAAGTTTGTTTTTTCACTGACTGAGTTTCCTACTACCTACTTGAGCATATGCACAATAGGTCTCCTGTTTGTGCTGGGGGTTGGATTAGAAGACCTCCAAGGTCCCTTCCAGCCCTAGGATTTTATAATTTTGAGATAGATAAGATCCATGACAGGTGGATGGATGGATGGATGGATGGATGGATGGATGGATGGATGGATGGATGGATGGATGGATGGAATAGCTTGCCTTCAGAAGTTGTTGCTGCTCCATCACTGGAGATTTTCAAGAAGAAATTGGACAACCATTTGCCAGAATGGTAGAGGATCTCCTACTTGGCCAGGGGGTTGAACTAGAAGACCTCTAAGGTCCCTTCCAACACCTTCTATAGTATGTTCTTGTCATGGAACCTTAGTCTGCTTCCTAAAGGTTCTTCAAGTGAGAAGCTCCATGAAGGTTGATGTAGCTGAAATCTCCTTGAGATAGTAGATGATCCAAAGCTGCTCATCTAGCAGTTAGTCTTCGACTCAACAACAAAAACTTGATATTCCTTGCACGTGGCCTCCATCCTTTTTATTTCAGTTTTTCAGAAAACATCTGAAGAACGTCCTACTTAGGTCCCACCAGGAGGTGGTACCTCCTAAGCCACCTCCCTAAAAGAGCAAGGCTCCATACAAATTGCACCAGGAGCCAAGCCTGTTTTCATCTTGTCCCAGGGTTATTCGCTCGCCTTTCTCCATCCTTTCTCTTGGTGGGACCATTGCAAAATGGTGAAAACGGGAGAGGATATTTTTGTATTTCGCTGGTGTTAACCTCACAAAGAGCTCTTTGCTACTGCCTGGGTAATTGAAATACTTCTGCTTAAGTAGAACTCCCTTCAAAAAATCAATTATTTACTTATAGTAAAGAGACAGAGCTGGCAGACTTATTTATGACACGCCGGTGATCACCGCTGGCTTGCACCTCTTCCTTATTTCCAAGTAAATAGAAGTGGCTTGATTAGAAATAAGGTCTCTGCTTGGTTTTCTGCTCTCTCTCGGAGGATATGATTGATACAAAGAAATCGAATTGGACCTAATCTTCCCACCTAGCTCCTTAATTGAGTTGTTTTCAATCTGCTGCACAGCAGGAGATGCCTGTCAGGTGTCTGCCAGATCTCTGGAGAAGGAAGGAACCCAAAACTGCTCTTCTTGAGGTTGGATTAAGCACAGCCTTCAATAGTCCCATGACTATATTGACAAGATCCATGGATCTGGAGGAAAACCATAGAATCGTAGACTTGGAAGTCTTCTAGTCCAACCCTCTACTCATGCACGAGACCTTTCTATCATGCTGGTTAAACGGCTTCCTGTCTTTTCTTGAAGAGAGAAGCTGTTAATTGATTTGGGATTACAGAATAACAAGTGTTGGAAGGGACCTTGGAGGTCTTCTAGTCCAACCCCCTGCTCAAGCAGGAGACCTTATACCATCCTGGTCAAACAGTTGTCCAATCTCTTCTTAAAAGCCACCACTGATGGAGCACCTGCAACTTCCGGAGGCGAGTCGTTCCACTGATTAATTGTTCTGAATCTCAGGAAATTTCTCCTTATTTCTTGGTTGGATCTCTGCTGTATAATCTTCCATCTGTGACTTCTACACAATACCCGTAGTTCTCAACTTACAGTCACCAATGGGGAAGCTTAACAGCTGTGTTCCAAACTTAACAATGCAGTGATTCACAACTGTGGCCAGAAAGGTTGTAAAATGGGGCAAGTCCCTCACTTAACAACTGTCTCGCTTAGTAACAGAAATTTTGGGTTCAGTTGTGGGTCAAAAGGTGTGGAATTCCTGTGTTCCTCTTCTTCATCCTACAATCTTTGCGGTGAGATTTATTGGAGTTGTCAGGCGGCTTATCTGGGGGAGCTCCAGGTATGGCAGAGTCCCCCTAGGGAAGACTGAGATGGGATTGTGTAGCCACAACGCACAAAGAAATCTAGCAGGCAGCTGAGTTTTTGTAGATTTGCCGTCTTGTGGGGAATCCTTGGGCTCCCATCTTGAAGCCTTCTGCTAAGCCAGGATAAGTCGGGTTGATGGAGCCCCAGCCGTTGTCGTTTGCTAACCGAAGTTATGAGGACAAGTTGTTTTCATTCCTTGTTTTTATTTCCTTGGCTGCTGCTTGCATCATGTTTTCCTCTTGTTTTCAATCCTTGCCGGCCGGCATCAGCTGGTTTTTCATGTCACGGATAAATCCGGTCGCATTTTCAAATTATTTGGGGAGGCAGCCGTGACCGAGAGAGGGAGTTTAGCTGAGCTTGTCCTCCATTTATATTCTGATTTTGGAGAAGAATTTCCATCCTGGGTAGAGAATGCTAATAAACCAGGTTTAAATGACTTCCCAGCCAGGGAAAATGACTTCGAATGTGGAAAAGAACCAAAGAGGGTGAGAGGGAACACTTTAATTTCACTCACCTGGACTAAAAATAAACAAAAAAAATATAAAGGAGAAAGAACTTGAAGGTATAGGGAGTGGTTTCTTCACCCCTGATTCATGTCCCTGGGAAAATGAGACTTAAAGTCACCTCTGCTGACAGCCATGGACGTGACTGCAAGGTTCTTGAGATGTTTAGGAGGCTGTCATCTCTGGCGGTGGAGAAAACAGCCCAAAACCCAACTCCTTCCTATGGGGATGAGAGATGGAGTTGAAATGGATGGGTCAGCCATTTGTCTGGAACGGTCTAGGGCAGGGGTCTCCAACAGGGGTGGGTTTCAAAATATTTCTGTGGGTATGGCTTGGTGGGCGTGGCAAGGGAAGGTTACTGCAAAATCCCCATTCCCACCTCACTCCAGGGGAAGATTACTGCAAAAATCCCCATTTCCTCCCAATCAGCTGGGACTCTGGAGGCAGAGAATAGATTGGGGGCAGGGCCAGTCAGAGGTGGTATTTACCGGTTCTCAGAACTGGTCAGAACCTGCTGAAACCCACCTCTGGTCTCCAACCTTGGCAACTTTAAGACTTGTGGACTTCAACTCCCAGAGTTCCTCAGCCAGCAAAGGTTGGAGACCACCGGTCTAGGGTCTCCTGCTTGAGCAAGGGGTTGGACTAGAAGACCTCCAAGGTCCCTTCCAACTCTGTTGTTTTATAATCCCAGATCAATTAATCGGTGGAAGGACATGCTTCCAGGGGTTGTGGGTGCTCCTCCGTCACTGGAGGCCTTCAAGAAGAGGTTGGACAGGTCTGCTGCTTCGGAGACCTCCCGTGCTGGGCTTAATCCCGTCACATCCCAAACCACAGCCCAGAGCAATTACATCCCTCCAATTATAAATTACATTCAATTAGGTGGATTTCTTTTGGATGTATTCTCTTTAGCCCACCCCCTCCCCCTCCCTCTCCACTACTCCTAGGTGGAAAAATGTCTTCAAGACTTTGAACCCAATTCCCTGGGTTTAACCTCCCTCGATGCAGTTACCACTTCACAAAAAATGTGACATTCTTTGCAATTAAGGAAATAATAATTCCGGTTTCTTCTTTCTCCCTGCCGAACAAAAGGCTGCGCCTTCAAAAGGATGGGAGAAACCTTTGTCTCTCCGTCTCTTTTGTGGAGCCCATCTGAAACAGAATACCCAGAATCCTCTGGGGCCAGCCAGGGCTCTATTCACCCCATGGAGCAGCAGGAACAATGGTTCCTTTAGGAAAAAGAGGATTTTAATTCCAAAGCCAAGCTGAATAATGGTTCTAATTAAGCACCCCTTGCTTTTCGGGAAGATGTATCGGCTCTCGCCCACCCTGCTTCTGTCAGAGCAGGCTTGCCTATTCTCTTCGGATCTTGTTGACAAATTCGGGTTCATCCGAGGTGGCTCCGTTTTTTATTGAGTGACAGTTATTCTCTAGTGAGGCCCAGAAATGGGCTTTTAGGTTTCTACCTTGCCTTCAAAGGACACCTACGGAAGAGAATTGTCAAACGTGCCAAAGGAAGCAATGCGTTAGGCAAGAGGTCCTCACCCTGGAGGGTTGCCTTTCTAGAAGAAGTTAGAAGGACGAGAAGCCACGGGTGGAAACTAATCAAGGGGAGAAACAACCTGGAACTAAGGAGAAACTGCCTGATGGTGAGGACGATTGGAACAGGTTGCCTCCAGACGTTCTGGCTGCTCCATCAGAAAGAGAGTGGACGGGATGGTCTAGGGAAGGGGTCTGCAAACTTGGCTCTTTTAAGACTTGTGGACTTCAACTCCCATCAGCTTTGCTGGCTGAGGAACTCCGGGAGCTGAAATCCACAAGTCTTAAAAGAGCCAAGTTTGCAGACCTCTGGTATAGGGTTTTCTGCTCCAGAAAAGGGTTGGACTCGAAGATCTCCAAGATCCCTTCCAGCCCTAGGATTCTATGTTCTAAGTTCAAACGGGACGGAAGATTTTCTGACAGGACAATTAGCCAGTGGAACAGGTTGCCTCCAGATGTTCTCAGTGCTTCATCACTGGAATGGAATTTGCCTGGAATGGAATAAGTACTCCTGCCTTGGGAAAGGGGTTGGACTAGAAGACCTCTAAAGTCATGCCAACCCTATTATTCCATGTTCAATGGATCAGTTTGCCTCTGGGAGTTGTGGGTACTCCATCACTGGAGATCTTCAAGAAAACACTGGACAGCCATTTGTCAAGAGTAGTCTACCGTCTCCTGCTCGAGCGGGGGGTTGGAATACAAGACCCCCAGCCCTAGGATTCTATGATTCTGAGATAGATAAGATGGAGAGATACATGAAAGACGGAGAGATGGAAGAAAGGAAGGAGGGGAGGGAGGGAGGGAGGACAGAAAAGGGAGGTTGGGGAAGGAAGAAACTAAAGTTGGAAATAAGGAAGGAAGGAGGTGGAAGGAAGGAAGGAAGGAAGGAAGGAAGGAAGGAAGGAAGGAAGGAAGGAAGGAAGGAAGGAAGGAAGGAAGGAAGGAGGTTTTTAAGAAGAGACTGGACAGCCATTTGTCCGGAATGGTTTAGGGTCTCCTTCTCGAGCAGAGGGTTGGACTAGAAGACCTCCAAGGTCCCTTCCAGCCCTAGGATTCTATATTCTATGCTGATCCGAAGCAACAGTTCCTCACCCTGCTCTGTCACCCTGCCATATTTACTTCTAAACTTTAAATCCATCTTTGGGCCAGAAAACTGCTAATTTGCATTAATGCTGATTTGTCCTGGGAAATTAAGAGCCGCAAAACCGCCGGATAAACGCCAGGATTCTCCAGAAGAATCAAGAGCTTTTTCCACTTGGCAAAGTTCCTCCGAACACACACAGACAAATACACACACGCACACATGAGTCAAGTATGTGTGTCCCCCCCCACTCTGCGGCTGACCTAGTTTTAATGCCGAATTTGCAATTGCAGATTGAAAGGCAATTAAAGAACATTAGTGTAAACATGACCCCCCTCGACTCCCCTTTTTTGCCAGGAGGAAAATCCAGGGATGGGTTGATAATACCGAAATGATTTCTTCTCCTTCCTTCGGGCAGAAATGTTTAAAATGTTAAAAGAGTAAACGAGGGGAGAGCCGAACGCGTCACACCTTTGTGAATTTTGCATCTTGTCTCAATTCTGGGGTAACGTAGAAAAACCCTCCGCCGTTTGGGAATCACTGAGATGCAATCCTCGACTGACAAACATTTGTTTAGTGACCGTTTGAAGGTTTTGGTATTTTTTACACGACCGTAGCAACATCTCAATGGTCCCGTGATCAGAATTCAAAGGCTTGGCCACTGGCATGGACTTACGACGGTCGCAGTGTCCCGGGGTCATATGATCCCCTTTTGCGACCTTCTGATAAGGCAAGTCAAGGGGGAAGCCAGATTCATTTAACAACCGTGTTACTAGCTTAACCACTGCAGTGATTCACTTAACAACCGTGGCAAGGAAGGTCGTAAAATGGGTGGAACTCGCATAACAGCTGTCTCACTTAGCAACAGAAATTTTGGATTCAATTGTGGTCATAAATTGAGGACTACCGGCTAGAAGTGGGCCTTTTAGGTCCCCAGCTATGCCAGCCACCATGGGGGTTGCCTTTTGAACATCACAGCAAAAAAAAAAAATATGTTAATTTTCCCAAGTTTTTTTATACTCCATCCGTGCTGTTATGATTCTTAGCTTTTATATGGCTGTTTTTATGTCCTCTTCACTGAGCAAGCATTTATCCTGATGCTGTTTCTGCTTGGTTCTTTTTATATATATATTAGATTCCATAAAATGCCTGTGTATCTTTTTATTGTCTTAACCAACTGTTTTTCACTATAATTGTACCCTTTAATTGTTGGGTTTTTGTGGGTTTTTTTTTGAGGTTTCTTTCAGGAGGAATGGGACTGAAATATTTGGAACCAGGAAGATGTAAAATTTAAGATTGTCTGGAGGAAAAATAGAAGGTGGAGGAAAGGGCTGGTTGGGATTTTGGAGGTCTTCAGATCCAATCCACTGTCCAAGCAGAGGACCTTAGAACATTCCGGACAAATGGCTGTCCAGTCTTTTCTTAAAAACTTACGGTGATGAAGGACCCAGAACTTCGGGAAGGAAGCCATCCCAATGTTGAATTGATCTGGGATTGTAGAATCACAGGATAACAGAGTTGGAAGGGACCTTCAAGGTCCTGTAGTCCAACCCCTCGCTCAAGAGGAGAGCTTATTCCATCCCAGTGAAATGGTTTGTCCAATCTATTTTTGAAATAGCACCCCACAATTTCTGTTGCACTGAGAAACTGTTCTCACTGTTAGGAAATTTCTGCTTAGTTCCAGGTTGCTTCTCTCCTTGGTTAGTTTCCACCCGTTGCTTCTTGACCTGCCTTCAGGGGCTTTGGAGAACAGTTTGACTCCCTCTTCTTTGGGGCAGCTTCTCAAGTGCTAGAACCGTGATGGCGAATCGATGCCATGTGTAGCCAGATCAGTGGGCACGCGAGCTCAGCTCCACCAGCTGATTTTGGGGCCTTTTGGGAAACAGGCTGTTTCCTGCCTCCGGAGGGCCTCCCTAGGAGTCTCTGGAGGATGGGGACAGCAAAAAAGTCACTTCCTGTCCAACCGGAAGTTGGAAAACAGGTCATTTTTGGCCTCTAGAGGGCCTCCAGGGAGGGTGGGGAAGGCTGTTTTTGCCTCCCCAGACTCACAGAGAGGCTCTGGAGTCTGGTGAGAGAGAAAAACGGGCCTACCGAGCCATCGCATGCCAGGAGCAGGGGGGAACGGGGGGAGCGCACACGTGCATGGGGTCGGGGAACATAGAATTATGGGTGTGGGCACGCACGTGTGTGTGACCCCCCCCCCACTCCCCCTCCTGGCACTGGATGGCAAAAAGGTTAGCCATCACTGTACTAGAAGATTGCTATCATGTCACCCCTGGTCCTTCTCTTCATTAGACTAGACATTTTTTTTGTCTTGTATGCACTACCTTAATTCAGTGAAGCCTTCCAGAAACGGAGCAGTTCTTACATGCTTATCAAACGTATTTTATCCTCTTTCCTCTGAAAAGGTCACAAAAGTTCCCGCAAATTTTTACCCTCACAACTTCTCTGCAAGATAAATTAGGGCTCGTAACTGCGCTGGAATTTAAGACTGCCGAATGCAGACATAAGAGAAGATTGGAGGCACTCAGTGGAACGTGCCCAGTAAGGTTCAAATCATGGTCAGTTGGTTTTTAATTCCGACTAGACAACCCGTGACCTCCTGGGTCATGATTTCAGAGCAATTTCCTCACCAGATTCCTTAATATCTTCAACAAGGAGAGAGCTTCTAATGTACTGGGGGAAAAATATATTCTTAGAATGAAAAGATATTTGGAGATGCCTCTGCCTCAAAAGAAATGCATATTGAACCGTATAACACAGTCGAAACATTAGTTGACTACGGGAAATGACACGATGACATCTGGCATCGAGTCATAAAAAGCTTTATGGTCATTTTTAATTCGTGTTTTATGAAAAAAAAAAATTTTTTTGCCAAATTTCAATTCCACAGGAGATGTAGGTTCTGGATTTGGGATGCATTCTGCAATTTAGAGCAATGGAGATAGGTTGGTTCAAAAATGGTTGCCTGATTCAAGCAGGATTTAGCCAAGTGGTTAAATGCCCTCCATTTAGCAAGCTGGCCATCTCGTTGGTTCTCCATTTCCCAAGTTGCTGCCTTAGGAAGTCCAGGAAGAATCTGTTCTGGAGCCCAGCTGTTGGCAGCACACAGAGGAGAGGATGTGAGACCCACCCAAGGCTTTCAGACCAAGCTAGGATGGGAAGAAGAGGAGACCAGGTCTGTAAAGAGAAGAAGATCTGAAGCACCTTCTGAGAACAATGGCGATGATGTTAAACTATTCAACACTACAGACAATGCAACTACCCTTCAAAAGGACCTTGACTTTGTGTCAGATGGCTCTAACAAATGGCAACTTCAAATCTCAACCAACAAATGCTCTGTCTTTGCACACTGGCAAAAGAAATCAAGACATAAAATGCAAATTAGATGGACATGAACTTATAGATGACCCTCAGCCTGTCAAGGACTGTCCAAATTATGTTTATACTTTCACCTGTTATCTTATATATGATTGTCAAAATAAAATAAATTAAAAAAACATGAAGTTTGAAGGACATCTCTACTTCTTTAAAGAAAAATGATCTGTGGTGTAAATGCCCATGGCATGAGGTAGTATAGTATCATAAAACTGGAAGGGATGGGACTGGTGTGGTGGCCTAGAGGTGGAGCTCTCGCCTCACAATTGGGAGGCTGTGAGTTCGATCCTAGGTAGAGGCAGATATTTCTCTGGGCACATTGAGAATATATCTGCAGAACAAAGCTCCGCATTGGCCACAGGAAGGGGACCCGGCCATTAAACGTTCTGCCACCTCCATCCAGTGGCCCAGACTCCACCCTGCAAGGGATTATGGGGTTGTTAAAAATTAATGACAGGATTGGAAGGGATCTTGGAGGTCTTCTACTCCAACCCTCTGCCCAAGGCAGGAAATGTTGTACCATTCCAGATAAATGGATACCCAATCTTTCCTTGATGACCTTCAACGATGGAACACCCACAACTTTTGGAGGGAAGCCATTCCACTGATTAATTGTTCTCACCATCAGGAAATTTCTCTTTGGTTCCATCAAATACTCCAATTTGGTAACCACCCTTAGAGACCCTGGAGACTTCATTTCTCCCCATCAATCAAACATCTGGAAGACCCTATCCGAGTCAGCTATAAATGAACCCCTGTGGTTGAAAATTTGGGGTGAATTTACCCTGGAAAAAAAGATATGGGAGAATGGTTTAAAAATGGCTTAATGAGGAATTTGAATTGAATGTTAGAAGAACATTTGTAACAAGGGAACTAATGACTGAGAAAAGTCACAGAAGGTGATGGAAGAGAAGTTGGATAACTGTCTATCAGGGTGGCTTTGATATGGATTCTTGCACTGAGCAGGGGTTGGACTAGATGGTCTCACAAGCACCTTCCGAATCTAAGATTCTATTCAGAAATAAGCCACAGGATCCTTGTCTTATGAAGAAAACCCTTTGTGACTTAGGTGGACCATCTGTTTGGTGACCGATGGACTAAAACGTCTGCCTCATTTTGAGAACCTTCACCGTCACGACATGCATGTAGGTTGTGTGTGTGTGTGTCTGTGTGTGTCTCTCTGTCTGCCTTCCTTTGTGATCTTTCTTGCAGGAAGAAGAAGAGAGAAGATATCATAAATCCTTTTATAAATAAATAAATAAGCAACGGAAAACTGGGCGGCTGCCAGGAATGGGTTTTATATTACCGTATGTTAATAGTTCGGAATATCAACTCCTTTAAATTCTATTAAAAGGAGATTACTTGATTTGCCTCTCCCCATGGACAGTTATTTGTGTAATTGGTAGTGCATAAAACCCAGATTTCATTACAAAGGAAAACATCAATTTTGGTTGCAAAATTCTATGTGTGTCAGCTTTTCTCTTCCTCCCCCAAGAAATGTTTTTCTCCGCAGGACACCCCCCCCCAAAAAAAACTGTGCCGTCGTAATTCCCACTTAAAAGAGGGGAATACAGTGAGATGGGTTGCAAAGTAATGTAATAAATAAAAAAATGAAATTAAAAATGGGTTGAGGGTCAAGAGGGAAGAAAGAGGGGTATAGAAACCAGACAGGAAGGAAATGGGTTTAGGACAGGCCCTGCAAAAACAATTAATCCTACATTTTTTTCCTTCCAAACTTTGTTTTATTTGAGGGAGGAGAATTTAGTTTTGCAATTTTGGAGTCTTCTTAGAGAAATAAGGAAGAAAAAGACCTTCACGTCCAACAAGTCAAACTCAGAAATACCTTGAAGAGAAATTCAGACTCCCTAAAATAAATTCTTCTTCCAACTCTGATGTTACGTTATGTTAAATTAAACTGAGAACATCTACTACAGTTGGAAGCCCCAGATAAGAAGGTTAAGTGTGGAGTCATAAAATCATGGAATTATATCATTGCAGAATCATAGTATCATATGATCATATCATACTATCGTAGTATCATAGTTAAAATCATAAAACTGTAGAATTATAGAATTGTGGTATCATACAGTCTTGGAATCAGAGAATTATAGATAGAATCATAGAATCACAGAATCGTAGAATTGTAGAATCATACAATCATAAAATCCTAGAATTGTAGATTCCTAGAATCATAGATTCCTAGGATCATAAAATTATAGAATTGTAGAATCACAGATAGAATCATAAAATCATAAAACTATAGAATTATAGGATTGTAGTACCATGCAGTCTTAAAAACAGTGAATCATAGATAGAATCATAGAATCATAGAACTGTAGATTCCTAGAATAATAAAATTGCAGAATCATAGAACTGTAGAATCATAGAATTATAATATCGTACAATTGGAAGGGACCTTGGAGGTCTTCTAGTCCAACCCACTGTCCAAGCCAGGAGACCTCATTTCATCTCAGCTCATCATCTCAGCTTGTCCAATCTTTCCTTGAAAACCTTCAATGCCAAACAGTCGACAGCCATAAGTCGAGGCCTACCTGTATCATCCATCCTTCTCAAACCACAACTTGTGTGAATCCAGGCAAGGAAACTACAACCCACCAACCCCAGCTAAACCACACACGGTAGGATAATATCGTGAAAGCAACTGCAATGCGTGCGGTGTGTCTAGGCTAATTATTAGAACAGCAGCCAACTCAAATTAAAAGGAGGGAAGGAAAGTTTCATCCGAGCTTTCAAAATTCCTCAGCCGAAGAGCTCAAAGTTGGAACAATTGAAAGGCAAATAAGGAGCTGGAGAAAGTTTGTTTTCAGCTGCCTCTCAAGATTTGCCTGTAGCGCTGTCAGTTCTATTACCTCTGACTCTCCTCGCCTTTTCTTTAATGAGCATGATTTGAATTCAGGGTGCTGGCTTGGGGGAATTCAAAGGATTGGCCTCAATCGGGAGGATTATTAGCAGACCCGACCTTGTAGAGCTGAAAAGTTAAATAAAATTGCTCCAGAAGAAAAAATTTGGAAGAGAGAAGAAGTGAAACCCAAATGCCACCGTGGCCCATCCAAAGATGGTCGTTAGAGTTTGTGCAAATGATCCTTCCAGATACTCCTTGACTTATGACCACTTATGAGCCCAGAATTTCCATTGCTACATGAGATAGTTATTCGGTGAGTTTTGCCCTGTTTTACAACCTTTCTTGCCACGGTTGTTAAGCGAACCACTGTGGTTGTTAAGCGAATCCAGCTTCCTCGTTGACTTTGATGGCCAGAAGGTCACAAAAGGGGCTCATATGACCCCCCCAGGACACTGTGACCATCATAACTATGAGTCAGTTGCCAATTTTGATCACGTGATGCTGCAGCTTTTTCCGTGCTATTGCAATGTTGAATGGTCACTAAATGAGGCAGCGTAAATCAAGGGCTACCTGCACACCATCTGCTGATTCCTTTTCAGTCTGAAAATAGTACGGTTGGCTTCCACAACCCGACAAACAGCCGCATCAGATTGAGGCATATATAGATGGCCACATCAGGTCTCTTTTTTCGTGCGGTGTGTGTTTATTTAAAATGTTATCCCTTCCTCTGCTTTCTGTTACAAAAGCTGTTTACTCTCCAAGGAAGAACATTTAAAAGAAGGGAAATTGAGCATGACTGGAGATGGATTCGGTGTTTCGCTGAGTGGCGCCAGGGCCCATCGGTAAAACACCAAACGCCAAACCAGGAAATCACTCAAATTCAGAAGTGGAATTAAATAAACATTCTTCAGCAGTAAAATTTCAGGAAAGGAATGTATGTCTCCCAGCCACATTTTCTTACTCGTCAATAATTTGAGGCAGTGGTGGAATCCAATTGTTTTCACTACCGGGTCTGTGGGCATGGCTTGGTGGGCGTGGCAGGGGAAGGATACTGCATTCCCTCCCCACTCCTGGGGGAAGGAGATTGCAAAATCCCCACTCCCTCCCCACTCCTGGGGCCAGCCAGAGGTGGCATTTGCCAGTTCTCCCAACTGCTCGAAATTTCTGCAGAACCTGTCAGAACCTGCTCGATTTCACCCCTGATTTGAGGGATAAAATAGGCAACTGGTTTACACTCTGGTTTTCTGTGTTTTGCACTCCAAAATAGTAAGGAACCACACACTACAGCGGACTGACAATCCTTTTCTTCCTCCCTTATTAATTTTCTCAGGTTCTCCCTGCCCGGATGCCGTTTAATGCCAGTTCATCCCTATGTCAAACCTCCCAGTATCAAAGGCTTAAGACCGCCTCTCTTTTCCCCCCCCCAAACGTCCATCATTCTGGAGAGGGAAGAGGGTGGAGGTGGAGCTATGAAAGAGAATTTATCTTGGCTGAATGTAAAAGGCTGTTTTCTTTAGAGGAAAAAAAAAAGAGGAAGAATTTTCTTTTTCATTTTCTTTCCTTGTTCGTGGCCACATCCGAGAGGAACGATCGGATCCACTCGGAAGGAATGGCAGAGAATTTGATCACGTTCTCCCGACTGTCAGAGCGATAATACCGCCAAGAAAACGTTTCTTTCTTTTAGCTACAGTAAACCTCTTTTGATCAATCTCCATCTTCTGATTAATGTGAGACTAATATTCCATTGAAAGCTTCTAAGGCTTGGCAGCTTTAAGATTTGTGGACTTCAACTCCCAGAATTCCCTGCTGATGCAAAAATTCTTTTGGATGTGTATCCTCATTATGTGCCGGCTTACTCTCTTGCAGTCCCTTTCTCTGCAATCTCTCTGCTGGAGGGAGTGAGAGGGGAAAAAATGACCATGGCTAGCAGGGGGATTCTGTGAGTTGAAGTCCACAAGTCATAAAGTTGTCGAGTTTGGAGACCTCTACCTTAGACGAAGACTTCCTGTCCAAGCTCAAGATGCAATTGTGCATCTCAGGGAGTTGGAAACCAACATTTGTGCTGAAGGATTGTGTCCTTACTTAGAAAGGCCTAGTCCCCACTTTGAGTAGGATAACCCTTGATGTACAGCCATAACTGGGACCAGAGCTTCTCTGAGTGAGATGGTTGTCATGAGTCATGCTCAATTTTAGGATGTTTTTTGCTGTAGGCATTAAGTGAATCACACAGTTGTTTCCCCCACTGACTTTATGAGGAAGAAAGAGGAGGAAGAGAAGGAGGAGAAGGAGGAGAAGGAGGAGAAGGGGAAGCGGAAGGGGAAGGGGAAGGAGAAGGAGAAGGAGAAGGAGAAGGAGAAGGAGAAGGAGAAGGAGAAGGAGAAGGAAACTCCAGGAGTCAAAGGAGGGCAGGAGGTCTGGCATTCTATGGGGGTCATGAAGAGTCGGACACAACTTAGTAACTGAGCCACAACACCCTTAAGAATCCCCCTGACCTCTAATGCCCTCCAAAGTTGTGCAACACAATTGAAGGCTGACAGCAAGAGGCTACAAATATCCTGTGGGAGACCAATTGCTCACTTTTACACACCGCTGTTTTTCACTTAAAATTTCAAGGTGGATCACATCCTGGCTCAAAGAAAAGACCTAAATGGAATCTTGCCTGATCCACCAAGACACTTTTGTTGGCATCGTTCTCAAGATCCTCGTTATTTTCTGCCAATGATGGTACAGAAACCTTGCAATCTAATAGCACAATTGTGCCCCCTATAGAAAACAGTAGATAATCTGAGATATATAAATTATTTGCAAAGGGGGGTGTGCAATTAAAGGCTGTAAGAGGATAAGTTCCCCTGTGCTGAGTTGGCAGAAGAGGAAGGAAGTGAGCTATTTTGGAATTCATTTACATCTGTTTGGTAAACCTGAGCTAATGGCCATATGGAAAACGATTCTAATGGGGTGGTAGAAACAGGAAAACGTCTTGTTTGTTGAGAAATATCAAACAGAAAACATGAGAAGAATATCGTCTTTGTTTGCAATCTGCCAGAGATTAAAAGAGCCTCTTTCAATTTCTCTTCCATGGAGATAGAGATACCTGGGCATTACCGTTAAGTCAAAAGAAGCTTAAGAAAGGGACCGTCAGAATGGTCAAGAAGAGACAGGAAGTGGTCTCCAATTTGCACCCAGCTTTTGATCCACCAGGATGAAGAGAAAATGTCCAGAGCGTCCCACCAGAAAGAAGTCCTTAAAACAGGTGGAACCGAATCGACCAGGGGTCAGCAACCTGCATGTGGCTCTTTCATCCCTCTGCTGTGGCTCCCTGTCGCTGGTCGGCTCCACAATCGATAGGGCTTTCAGTTAGGACAGGTAGAGGAAAAAAGAGGAAGAATTTTCTTTTTCATTTTCTTTCCTTGTTCGTGACCACATCCGAGAGGAACGATCGGATCCACTCGGAAGGAATGGCAGAGAATTTGATCACGTTCTCCCGACTGTCAGAGCGATAATACCGCCAAGAAAACGTTTCTTTCTTTTAGCTACAGTAAACCTCTTTTGATCAATCTCCATCTTCTGATTAATGTGAGACTAATATTCCATTGAAAGCTTCTAAGGCTTGGCAGCTTTAAGATTTGTGGACTTCAACTCCCAGAATTCCCTGCTGATGCAAAAATTCTTTTGGATGTGTATCCTCATTATGTGCCGGCTTACTCTCTTGCGGTCCCTTCCTCTGCAATCTCTCTGCTGGAGGGAGTGGGAGGGAAAAAAATGACCATGGCTAGCAGGGGGATTCTGCGAGTTGAAGTCCACAAGTCATAAAGTTGTCGAGTTTGGAGACCTCTACCTTAGACGAAGACTTCCTGTCCAAGCTCAAGATGCAATTGTGCATCTCAGGGAGTTGGAAACCAACATTTGTGCTGAAGGATTGTGTCCTTACTTAGAAAGGCCTAGTCCCCACTTTGAGTAGGATAACCCTTGATGTACAGCCATAACTGGGACCAGAGCTTCTCTGAGTGAGATGGTTATCATGAGTCATGCTCAATTTTAGGATGTTTTTTGCTGTAGGCATTAAGTGAATCACACAGTTGTTTCCCCCACTGACTTTATGAGGAAGAAAGAGAAGGAGGAGAAGGGGGAGAAGGAGGAGAAGGGGAAGCGGAAGGGGAAGGGGAAGGAGAAGGAGAAGGAGAAGGAGAAGGAGAAGGAGAAGGAGAAGGAGAAGGAGAAGGAGAAGGAGAAGGAGAAGGAGAAGGAAACTCCAGGAGTCAAAGGAGGGCAGGAGGTCTGGCATTCTATGGGGGTCATGAAGAGTCGGACACAACTTAGTAACTGAGCCACAACACCCTTAAGAATCCCCCTGACCTCTAATGCCCTCCAAAGTTGTGCAACACAATTGAAGGCTGACAGCAAGAGGCTACAAATATCCTGTGGGAGACCAATTGCTCACTTTTACACACCGCTGTTTTTCACTTAAAATTTCAAGGTGGATCACATCCTGGCTCAAAGAAAAGACCTAAATGGAATCTTGCCTGATCCACCAAGACACTTTTGTTGGCATCGTTCTCAAGATCCTCGTTATTTTCTGCCAATGATGGTACAGAAACCTTGCAATCTAATAGCGCAATTGTGCCCCCTATAGAAAACAGTAGATAATCTGAGATATATAAATTATTTGCAAAGGGGGGTGTGCAATTAAAGGCTGTAAGAGGATAAGTTCCCCTGTGCTGAGTTGGCAGAAGAGGAAGGAAGTGAGCTATTTTGGAATTCATTTACATCTGTTTGGTAAACCTGAGCTAATGGCCATATGGAAAACGATTCTAATGGGGTGGTAGAAACAGGAAAACGTCTTGTTTGTTGAGAAATATCAAACAGAAAACACGAGAAGAATATCGTCTTTGTTTGCAATCTGCCAGAGATTAAAAGAGCCTCTTTCAATTTCTCTTCCATGGAGATAGAGATACCTGGGCATTACCGTTAAGTCAAAAGAAGCTTAGAAAGGGACCGTCAGAATGGTCAAGAAGAGACAGGAAGTGGTCTCCAATTTGCACCCAGCTTTTGATCCACCAGGATGAAGAGAAAATGTCCAGAGCGTCCCACCAGAAAGAAGTCCTTAAAACAGGTGGAACCGAATCGACCAGGGGTCAGCAACCTGCATGTGGCTCTTTCATCCCTCTGCTGCGGCTCCCTGTCGCTGGTCGGCTCCACAATCGATAGGGCTTTCAGTTAGGACAGGTAGAGGAAAAAGAACGCCGTGCTAGGAGGAGACTCTATGGTGGGGGAACCAGACTTCCGGTCGGCTCTAGAATTGAACGGGCGGCCTTCCAGTTAGGACTTTTGTGGCTCTTTGAGTGTTTAAGGTTGCCGACCCCTGGAATAGACTGAAGCTCTTTCTAGACATCTTCTGAAAATTTCAGCACCGTAAGCCTGGACAGCAGCTTCAAGAGTGCAGAATAACAGGGTTGAGGTCTTCTAAACCAGGGGTCTCCAACCTTGGTCCCTTTAAGACTTGTGGACTTCAACTCCCAGAGTTCCTCAGCCAGCTTTGCTCTAGTCTTCTAAGTCCAACCATCTGCCCAAGGCAAAGGCCTTATGCTATCCCAGTTGCATGGCTGTCCAGTCTATTTTTGAAGACCTCCAGTGATGAAGCACCCACAGTTTCTGAAGGGAAGCTGTTCCACTGATTGATTCTTCTCATTGTCAGGAAATGTCTTCTTAATTCTAGGTTGCTTCTCTCCTTGACTAGTTTCCATCCTTTGCTTCAGGTCCTTTGGAGAATAGCTTGACCCCCTCTTCTTTCTGACATGCTATCATGTCACCCCTAATCCTTCCCTTCAATGAGGAACCTGCCTTCCAGCTCTGTCATTCTGTAATTCTGAAATCTTTTGGCCGTTTCCAAGGGGAGAACCGTAAAACCAACTCATCACCCAGAATATTAAAAATGGATTACAAGATCAACAATTAAAGCTCTCTCTAAAGAGAAGCCTCCTTCAAATTTAGAAATGGGTAATTAAAGGGGCCCGCCACTCAACGAAATAACTGACAAGTAATTTGCAACGTCTCCACTGTTGTCTCTTTGAAAAACATCCCAATGTTAAAATAACGTTTTGCATAATTTATTCCATTCAAGCATAAATTGCAAGATTCTACCGTGTCAGGTTTTTTTTATTCTTCTTCTCCTCTTTCCTTCCAATTGTGTCTTGACCTACTTTTACAGTACGTACAAGTGAACTTTGGATCCGGCTCAGAACAGGGGGAAAATGGGGGTGCCATTGAGAAGGGCTTCTCCATCAGGCATTTGTCAGAAGGTCAAAAATCTAAAACTTACAACCATTTGCTTAATAACCATTTAAAGTTACAATGGAAAAAGTGCCTTTTGACCATTTTTCACTTTTACGACCGTTTCAGCATCCCCATGGTCAGGTGATCCAAATTCAGATGCTTGGCAACGGACTCCTATTTACGACGGCCGCAGTGTCCCCTCGTGGTGACTTTCGGACGAGCAACGTCAATGGGGAAGCCAGATTCCCTTAAACAGCCATGTTAATAACTTTAACAGCTGCAGTCATTCGCTGCCGTAAAACAGGGCAAAACTCACTTAACAAATGTCTCATTTAGCAACCACAATTGGGGCTCAATTGTGGTTGTAAATCGAGTGTCAGCTTGTATTTAATCTGCCTGTATTTAATCCGTCTTGAAAGTTTTATTCTGCAGGGTGATTGCAAGAATTCTGCCTAAGCACCCTTAGCAACTCAGAACAAGTAAAAGATTGCAAATAAAAAATACAAAAATACTTAATATTGTTTTTGGCAGAGCATGAAAAGGAATGGCCCTTAAGTTAATCATGATTTACTCAGTTCCTGTGGATTTTTACTTTATTTTTCTGCTTTAAATATGATGGAATCTCACTTGAATCTGGAACGTTTCCCTTGGTGCCCAACCAGGCTCTTTTCCCCTGGTGACATTATTATTAATTGAAGTTGTTTTTGACTTTAAAAATAATAAATGGGAGCTGGAAACATCTGCTTCCAGATTCATCACCCTCTCCAAGAGCGCCTCTGGAAATCTGCTTTTTATTGTCGTATTGCATGGTGGATTGTTTTATGCCAAGTAACAACCTCAAACTGAGCTCGGCTTTGAAGGGCAACCTAGGAGAATCCATATGGTTTCAGTGGTTGCCATATTAACATAGATTGTATGTTTAGTCAACGAAAGGGAAGGGCTAGGGGTGAGATTAGAGCAGCATTTCAATATTTGAGGGGCTGCCTCAAAGAAGAGGGTGTCAATTGATTTTCCAAAGCACCCGAAGGCAGGACAAGAAACAATGGATGGAAACTTATCAGGGAGAGAAGCAATCTGGAATTAAGGAGAAATTTCCTGACAGGGAGAATAATTAACCAGTGGAACTACTTGCCTCCAGAAGTGGTGGGTGCGCCATCCCTGGTGGCTGTTAGGAAGAGATTGGACAGCCATTTGACCAGGATGGTGTAAGAACTCCAGCTTGAGCAGGGGGTTGGACTAGAAGACCTCTAAGGTCCCTTCCAACATTTGTTATTCTGTAATCCCAAATCAATTAGAATAGAATAGAGTAGAGTAGAGTAGAGTAGAGTAGAGTAGAATAGAATAGAATAGAATAGAATAGAATAGAATAGAATAGAATAGAATAGAATAGAATAGAATAGAATAGAATTTTTTATTAGTCAAGTGTGATTGGACACCCAAGGAATTTGTCTTTGGTGTATATGCTCTCAGTGTAGATAAAAGAAAAGATACCTTCATTAAGGTACAACACTTACAACACTTAATGATAGTCATAGGGTACAATCAGGAAACAATCAATAAACAATTAATAGCTCCTCTTGAAGTCTTCAAGAAAAGAAAAGACAGCCATTTGTCCATAATAATGTAAGGTCTCCTGCTTGAGTAGAGGGCTGGACTAGAAGACCGCCAAAGCCCCTTCCCACTCTGTTATTCTACATTCTGTGAGTTGCCGGAGGCACATGGACACAACAGTTATCCATCGCGTGTCCAACTTCCAACACGAACAAGATGTTAAAAACTTCCTCCATGGCGACACCAGCTACCATTTGTCAAGAAGGGAAGGGAAATAGTGAGTTGTCAAGAATAAATTCCGTTTTTTCCCCCCTTTTTAAGCGAGAGAAGGAAAAGAGAAGTAATAATACCCTCCAAGGACAGTTGAATGATCTGCCTAAGAAGATAATCTTAGATTAGAAACAAAGGAGACGAAGTTATTATCTGATGAGATTGTAATAAATATGGAATAAAGACTCAAAAGAAGGTCACTCGTAAAAGAGATGGGGGGGATTCAATTAATCAGGACGGACTTAGATTGGAGGGGGGGGGTCAGACAGGTTGAGGTGAAGCCCATCCTAAGGATGTCGTAATCCCACCGAAATTGATTACAGTTAGTCCTCGATTTACAACGGTTCATTTAGTGACCGTTCAAAGTTACAACAGCAATGGAAAAAGAGACTTAGAATGGCTTTTCACACTTATGACCGTGGCAGCGTCCCCCATGGTCACGTGATCAAAATTCAAGTGCTTGGTGACTGACTCATGGTTATGACCGTTGCTGCATCCCAGGATCCTATCTGACAAAGTCAAAGGGGAATCCAGATTCGCTTAACAACCATGTTACTAATTTAACAATTGCAGTGATTTGCTTAACAACTGTGGCAAGAAAGGGGCCGGAATAGCTCAGGCTGTAAGGAGCCTGTTATTAGAACACAGTAGCCTGCAATTACTGCAGGTTCAAGCCCGGCCCAAGGTTGACTCAGCCTTCCATCCTTTATAAGGTAGGTAAAATGAGGACCCAGATTGTTGGGGGGGCAATAAGTTGACTTTGTAAATATACAAATAGAATGAGACTATTGCCTTACACACTGTAAGCCGCCCTGAGTCTTCGGAGAAGGGCGGGGTATAAATGTAAATTTAAAAAAAAAAAGTGAGGGGGGGGAAAACCACTTAATGTTTTGCTTAGCAACAGAAATTTTGGGCTCCATTGTGGTTGCATAGAGGAAGTTGGATTTGCTTTATTCGGCATTAGAACAGAATAAAACGCCTTTTGTCCAGGAGATTGTAGGGTCTCCTGCCCGAGCAGGAGGTTGGATTCCTTCGCTCGGATCAGAATCTCGCCTTACCCCAACATAGCTGAACACGCTGAGACTTTGCTAGAAATAATTTTAATTTTTTTTAAAAAAACCTTTCCATCAATTTTGCAGTATGTTTTAAGGGAAGCATGCAACTTAAAAAAAGTGTAAACAGTCAACCACACTGTATACACTTATAAAAATTTCATCTTTATCTATTTTGGGAGGAGGAGGAGGAGACCCTTGCCTGTTAATTGAAGCATCTGTCATTCTGACATTAAATACTACAGCCAGGGCCCTTTGATTACATTTCCTTTGCATTCCTCATCCAGGGCTCAATTGAAATATCACTTCTGGCCCAGAGATAGAAGCAGATAATAAGGGCTCCATAATCAACTGAAGAACGAAGCTTCAGGAAAATTGCATCAGCTTTTGTCTCTTTCCTTGTTCCCTGTCCCTCACACGCACACACCCCGCAGCCCCCCCACCCCGCTCCTGTCTCGTGAAAAAAGGGGGGAGCTTGATTACATCAGAGGCACTTCAGCGAAAATTAGGGCCAAGACTTTGAGACAAATTTCTTCTTCCTCCATCTCTCTCTCTCTCTCTCTTTCTCAATGAGATCACAGAATCATATATTCATCAGGCTGGAAGGGACCTTGAAGGTCTTCTAGTCCAACCTTCTACTGCCCAGCCTCTTCTTGAAGACCTCTAGTGATGGAGCAGCCACAACTTCCAGAGGGAAGTTCTTCCACTGATTAATTGTTCTCCCTGCCAGGAAAGTTCTCCTTAGTTCTAGGTTGCTTCTCTCCTTGGGGATCTTCCATCCATTATTTCTTGCCCTGCCCTGAGATGCTTTGGAGAATAGGTGGCCCCTCACGTACGGTATGGTATTTTACTTTCAAGTATGCTGCATCTAATACTGATGATGTTACCTGGTTGGGTCATGAGATGTCTGCAGGGAGGCACCCAAGGTCAGAGAGCATCAAGGACTCCACAATCCTCCTCCCCCTCCTCTTCCTCTTTCTCCTCCTCCTCCTCCTCACTTCTAGCCCTGGTGATAGTTGGGTCATGAGATGTCTGCAAGAAAACTACCAAGTTCAGAGAGCTCCAACAACCCCACAGCCTCCTCCTCCTCCTCCTCCTTCTTCTTCCTCCCTGTCCTCCTCTTCCTCTTCCTCACTTCTAGCCCTGATGATGTTCACTAGTTGGGTCATGAGATGTCTGCAAGAAAACCACCAAGCTGAATGAGCTCCAAGGACCCCACTAAACCTTCTTATCTTGGGCCATCTGGTCAATAGACGCCCCACGCCCAGATTTAGAATGCAAAACCTAGAGCATGCCTTTTCCCTTTGTCTCCTCCCTTCAAGCCCAGGGCAGGACTGCCATCCATCTAATTCCTCCCACCATCCCAGAAAGAGCAATTGTTGCAAGAGGACAAGGATATATATATTTTTAAAGCAAGCGCTTCCCAAAGTGCATGTTGTTATGGAGCCAAATCCCGTCCTCTCCCCCCTGCTTTGCTTCACGATTGGAAACCGTGGGAGGGTTGGAGAAAGCGGTGGAAACCCGTTATCAAATTTAATCCATTGCTGCTTCAGTGGCCTTCTCTGTCTCTCTGGGCCAGTTTGGGCAGCCGTGGCCGCGGCCAACTTTAAATCTTGATTCCTTCCGCCTGGTGTGAGATCAGGATACCGTGGCCAGCTGCTGCCGGCTGAGAAGGCTGGAGAGTGTGTGTAGCTCTGGAAAGATTCGCTTCATAAAGTCACGGAACATGACGGTCATCGCACTGTAGAAAAGGGTCAACTGAGACCAACACTCTACAACATGCCAATAAAAGGTTATTGGTTGCTCGGGGTTGAGCTGCGGAGACCTTGGTACCCTCTGAGTTTGTGGGTTTTCTTGCTGATGTTTCATGACCCAACTAGAGAACATAATCAGTGCTAGAAGGTGGAGGGCTTGGAAGAGGAGGACTGTGGGATCCTTGGTGTTCTTTGAGCTTGGTGGTTTTCTTGTAGATATTTCATTATCCAACCAGGGAACATCATCAGTGCTAGAAGGCAGGGGGGTTGGAAGAGGAGGAGGAGGAAGGGGGAGGGGGAGGAGGAGGAGGAGGAGGAGGAGGAGGAGGAGGAGGAGGAGGAGGAGGAGGGGGAGGAGGAGGAGGTGGAGGAGGAGGAGGGGGAAGACGACGACTATGGGGTCCTTGGTGCTCTCTGAGCTTGGTGGTTTTCTTGCAAACGTTTCATGACCCAACCAAGTAACATCATCAGTGTTAGATGCACCATACCTGAAAATAAAGTACCAAATTTGTTTGAGGGGCTGCCCCAAAGAACCTATTCTCCAAAGCATCTCAAGGCAGGACAAGAAGCTACTGGTGGAAGATCATCCAAGAGAGAGACAATCTAGAAGAACTTTCCTGACAGTGAGAAGAATTATTAATCGGTGGAGCGACTTGCCTCCAGAAGTTGTCGGTGCTCAAGAAGAGACTTGGCAGCCATTTGTCCAGAATGGCATAGGGTCTCCTGCTTGATCAGGAGGTCAGACTAGAAGACCAAGGTTCCTTCCAACTCTGTTATTCTGACCTGTTCTCCAAAGCACCAGAAGGCAACGGATGGAAACTAATGAAGGAGAGTGAAGGAACCTAGAACTAAGGAAGAATCTCTTGACCGTGAGGACAATTAATCAGGGGAACAGCTTCCCTCCAGAAGTTGTGGATGATCCAACACTGGACTGGAGGTTTCCAGGACGACATTGTCTGAAATGGTTTAAGGTCTCCTGCTTGAACGAGGGTGGGACTAGAAGACCTCCAAAAGGTCCCTTCCAGCCCTGGGACTCTATGTCCCGGAGTGAGGACCGAAAAGGGAAGCGAGGATGGTCCATTGATGGCCCTTTCTTCTAAGGCCTCAAGAGAAGCCTCATCTCAGGTACTTTTTCTCCACCATGTTAAGCCCAGCGGGGTTCAAATCACTTTCCTGGAGGCCTTTGGCGCTTTGTGGGGGAGGAAGCAGCCTTTTCTGCAATGGGGGAGAGTGTGGCGAGCGGGCAGCTCTACTCGCATGATGCAAAGTGTGAGCTGGCAGAGACAACAGGATTCAACAGCAAGGAGGAGGAAAACCTGCACAATCGCATAAAACACAACGGGGGAGAGGGGGGGTCGTAGCCAGGATGGCGCAGAGCCGCAGGTGTTGGTGTTTCGTATTGTTGGCAGCCCCGTCTCAGAGTGGGCTGGAGCTGCTCCAGGATTGATAGCTTTCTCTTTTCTGTTTTTATAATCCATTTCAAGCATCTACAGATGAACACTCTTCCTCCTCCTCCTTCCTTCCTCCCCCTTTTTCTCTTCCTCCCTCCTTGTCCTTCACCGCTTCTTTTCCTCTTCTTCCTCCTCCTTCTCCTCACCCTCCTCCTCCTTTCTTCCTTCTTTCCTCTCCCTTTCTCTTCCTCCCTGCTCCTCCTCGTCCTCCCACCTTCCCAGGAACCTGCCCAAAAGCCAATGGATCCATCCATCACTTCGCAAGCAAAGCGAGAGTTGCAGAGATGACAATAACATTAATAACGGCAAAGATACCCGAGTGGCTATAATAATCAAAACCATAAATCACTCATTGGAGCCTCAGCTGAAGCACCAAAGCTGGAAATCAGAAGCTTAATCAGTGGAGATCGCCAAAGATTGTCCACTGCCCGATCCTTTCTTCCTCCTCTGAAGCCTGAAATGGGCTTTCTTTCTCTCTCCCTCTCTCTCTCTCTCTCTCTCTCTCTTTCTCTCTCGCACGCATGTCATAAAAGAGACATTCAGAAGATGACATATTCCTCCAATGGACAGATCCACTCTGGATGGATTGTATGGTTGACGCATCCAGAGGGAGCAAGCAAAGAAATTCTGCAGGAGGCATTTCCTGGCAAGCACAAGAATGTATAAAAGAGCAACTTCCCTTGTAGCATTTAGGAAGAAAAGGGGACAATCCGTTTGAAAGATTAGAGAGAGAGAGAGAGAGAGGATGGATAGATAGATAGATAGATAGATAGATAGATAGATAGATAGATAGATAGAGATAGATAGATAGATAGATAGATAGATAGATAGATAGATAGATAGATAGATAGATAGATAGATAGATAGAAGATAGATGGATGGATGGATGAGTGGATGGATAGGATTGGATAGGATAGGATAGGATAGGATAGGATAGATACCGGTAGATAGCTAGACAGAAAGACAGGAAGGAAGGAAGGAAGGAAGGAAGGAAGGAAGGAAGGAAGGAAGGAAGGAAGGAAGGAAGGAAGGAAGGAAGGAAGGAGTAAAAATGGTTCTTATTAGAAAACAGGTGGCTCAAGGCAATGAGCCAAGTTACAACTTCTCTGTTATTGGAGGAGTTGAGAAGCTTGGTATCCTTGGTGTCTGCCAAAGACGGAGCACAGCTTTGGAATCAAATGGATGGATTTCTGCAAAGTCCCAGCATTATGGGAAAAGATTGCCTCTTCCTGGGATGGCTGAGAATTGTGCGGGGCTCAGCGGACATAATAGCAGCAGCTTCTCAAGGCCAAAAGAGCCCAGAGAAATGGCATTTAGAATGGCAAACGGAGAGCAATCGGTTAGAAGAGAGACAGCAGATGCCTAATTGAGATTTCATTGAAGCCCACTGGAAATAATTAAAATTGACTTTTAATACTTTACCAACTAATTAAGAGTATTGGACTGGATAACTACATTGAACTGGAGCTAGAACTTAATTGGATGAGAATTAATCATAATTGGAAATAGGTGTAGCATGGAACAACAACCATCGATATTGTCAGGGAAGGGGATCAGGGTCTCCTAACAGCCATGAGGATCTGGTCAAATCCCCCCAACAGCATGGATCACTCGAGCTGGGAATGGAAGCTGCTGGATTCCCTAGCTAGCAGCATGCTTTTCTGTGGGTGGATGGATGGATGGATGGGAAGGAGAAGGAGAAGGAGAAGGAGAAGGAGAAGGAGAAGGAGAAGGGAAGAGTGGGAGGGGAAGGAAAGAGAGGGAGGGGAAGGAAAGGAAAGGAAAGGAAAGGAAGGGAAGGGAAGGGAAGGGGAATGGTATGAGTCTCCTGCTTGAGCAGGGGATTGGACTAGAAGACCTCCAAGGTCCCTTCTATGTTCTAAGTACATTTTAGGAGCTCCGTCATTGCTAAAAATAGTTGTTAAGCTGTCAGTCATATATTAAGAACTACTAGTCGATTCAAGAGGGAAGGCAAGCCTAATTTGTCCAACCGTAGAATCCTGTTTGGATGGATAATGAGTCCCGAAAACCTTTGCCTGATAAGAAACTCAAGTTGTGCCTCTGCTACAATAAAAATGAGACCTCGAGGGATTCACACCCAGATGCTGCCTGGCACATCTTCTTCCCAGGGGTGTCAATTTCCTAAGTGGCGTTAGAAGTCGGCCACTTTTAATTAAGCACGTCGACTCCGGCGCATCCGCCGTCCTTCGGTACATCATCTGCCATTCCCTGCCATCTGGACATCAGTGTGTGCTTATGCACCAGAGAGACAGCGACATAAATCACCACATCTTTTAATGAAATACCGACTGGAGCAGTGGGGAAAGAAAGCCGCTTTGCTGAAGGCAACCTCCCTGGTGAACCCAAAAAAACAAAACAAAAACAAAGCCAAAAAAACAAAAACAAACCCGGTTGATATACTCTCGTCTGACAGGAAAGAAGGCTGTCCATTAGGGAGGGACAAAACCTGCCAGTCTCGGTTTTTTTTTTCCTCCTGGCTTGCAACAAAACAGAGTTCATACAGAAGGTGGCTGTAAAATTGTTAAGTCGCAGATAAGAGAACTGGAAAGGACCTTGAAGGCCTTCTAGTACAACCTCTTGCTCAAGGCTGGAGACCTTATTCCATCCTGGTCAAATGGCTGTCCAGTCTCTTCTTGAAGACCTCCAGTGATGGAGCACCAACTTCTGGAAGGAAGACCTTCCTTCCTTCCTTCCTTCCTTCCTTCCTTCCTTCCTTCCTTCCTTCCTTCTTCCCTCCTTCCCTCCCTCCCTCCCTCCCTCATATATCTTCATAAATACTTTTTATTTAGAAAAAACAAACCAAGACATAACAAGCACTCACGTAAAACATATACTCCTTCTTTACATCAGCTTCGTATCGGTATTCCTCTATTATTTACATTTTCCTCCTCTCGTTTTCTTTAATTATACTTATCTTTTTTCTCCCATTATCCCTTATTTCTGTATATATTCCATCATACCTATCATTATAACAATTCATTTTCTTTCATGCACTCATATATCTTATCTATCCATCCATCCATCCATCCACTCTATCGATCGATCTCAGAATCTTAAGTGTGGAAGGGGCCTTGGAGGTCTTCTAGTCCAACCCCCTGCTCAGGTAGAACACCCTATACCAGTCCAGACCAATGGTTGTCCAATCTTTTCTTAAAAACATCCAGTGATGGAATGCCCACAATTTCTGGAGGCAACTTCTGTTCCACTAGTTACTTGTCCTCACTGTCAGGAAATTCCTCCTTATTTCTAGGTTGCTTCTCTCCTTGGTTGGTTTCTGTCCGTTGCTTCTTGTCCTGCCTTCTGGTCCTTTGGAGAAGAGGTGGACCCCCCCTCTTCTTCTTTGTGGCAGCCCCTCAAATATTGGAATGCTGCTATCATGTCCCACCCTAGTCCTTCTTTCCTCCAGACTAGACAAACCCAAATCCTGCAAACGTTCTTCATATGTTTTATCCTCCAGCCTTTTGTATCGCAGTGACCAAAACTGGAAAAATGTTTCACTTGATGATATGGTCCTTAGTGACGGAGTCGCTGATCCCTGTTGTGGACACTAAGCGAGGACTACTTGCATAGGCTAATAGGCACACAGGTGCTGTTTTATTAGTAGAGCTAACTCCTTTTTTCTGGCTTTTTTATGCCTCTCTTGTTTGCTTTCCTTTAAAATCAATGCCCTGCAGGAAAATAGCATTTTTTCCCCCTTGTCAGTTTTCATTCAGTTGGATGCAAAGAAAATTGGCTTGCGAAGATATATTTCCAAGAAGGGAGGACCTGGGTGAAATTCTGACGGGGGAGGGTCTGTTGTGGTTCCACCCGTTTTGTGATGAGGTGGCCAAGAGTCGCTTGCAAACTTTCCTGATCCATCTTCGCTTTCGGGCCTTACAAAAACCCAACACAATATCTCAAGAAGGAAACAAGATATATATAGATATATATTCAGACGAGACAAGCATGGAGATGATGATGATGATAAATATCAACAACAACCAATTGCAGGAATAACATAGTTTATTCTCAGTAGGAAAACCGTGCACTGCCCAAAAGAAAGAAAGAGAAAAATGAAAAATTCTCAAATTTTCTGAGAAGGATAAAATTAGAAGCCTCTTTTTGGGGAGGGGGGAACGAGACCTTGAAAAGCCCATTTCAGCCTCAATTAAAAACAGTGCCACTAGAAAAAAAAATACAAGTAGTCCTTGACTTATAACAGTTCATTTAGTGACTGTTTGAAGTGATAAAGGCACTGAAAAAAAGTGAATCACAACCATTTTTTCACACCTACAAGCGTTGTAGAACCCCCCCCCCATGGTCACGTGATCAAAATTCAGACGCTCGGCAACCGACTTGTATTTATGACGGTCGCAGAGTCCCAGGGTCACGTGGTCCCCCTTTTGCGTCCTTCTGACAAGCGAAGTCAGTGGGGAAAGCCGGATTCGCTTAACAACCGTGGCAAGAAAGGTCGTAAAACAGGGCGAAACTCACTAAACAACTGTCTTGCTTAGCAACAGAAATTTTGGGGTCGTAAGTCAAGGACTTCCTGTAAATGGATAAAGACATATTTGTGCCTCGTAGTTACTGATGTATTTTGCTGTGAAATTTCTCCTCCAGATAAGACGTTTGCTTATTTGCATAATTAGCCTGCCTCCCCTTGCTAATTTTGCAAGAATCCTTCAGTTCCACCTCCGAACGGGTTGTTTGCAAGAGTTTTCCCCCCTGGTTTTGTTTCTGTTCATCTCTCTCCTTGAAAATGTCTCCTTCACGGGCCTCAACGGCCTTCCAAGAGGTTTGCATTTCCTTCCCTCTGCGAAGGAAGGCTGCGAGAGGGAGGAATGAATCCCTCAAAGCAACTTGGTTCTCGCTGTTTTCCAATTGTTTCCGAGGAGCCCTGGAGGAGGATTAATTCAGCTTCTTCTGTGGGAAGGAAGGCCGAGTTATAAAGAAAGAACCATCGGTAGGAAAGGAAAATGATCTGCGGGGCCCAAAATATGTGGAGAATATTGTCTGGTGTCCTTTTCCCCTTTCTCCTCCCTCCCTCCCTTCCTTCTCTGTCTTTGTTCTTTTTTCCTTCTTTCCTTCTATTCCTTCCTTCCTTCTTTCGTTCTTTCCTTCCTCCCTTCTCCTCCTCTTCCTTCCTTCTTTCCTCCCTCTCTCACTTCCTTATATTCTTCTTTCCCTTTCTACCTTTCCATCCTTGCTTGCTTCTATTCCTTCCTTCTTTCCTTCTTTCCTTCCTTCTTCCCTCTCTCCTTCCTTCTCCTTCTCCTCCTCCTCTTCCTTCCTTCCTTCTTTCCTCCCTCTCTCACTTCCTTCTTTGCTTCCTTCCTCTTCTCTTCTCTTCCAGACCTGTGGATGCGCCATCACTGGAGTTTTTCAAGAAAAGATTGGAAAGACATTTGTCCGGGGTTGGAATAAGTTCTCCTGCCTTGGGAAGAGGGGTTGGACTAAAGACCTCGGTGGTCCTTCCCAAAGTTATGATTCTATGTTCTAATTGGATGGAAGTTTATCAAAGAAGGATCCAACCCAGAATGAAGGAGAAATTTCCTGACAATGAGGACAATTAACCCGTGGAATGAAAGTTGCCTTCAGAAGTTCAACAAACCAACCAAGAAGAACTACGGCTTATGTTAAGTTCGGGAAGTAACGAGGCTGGAGACCAGGGTAGTGACAACAGCTCTTTAATATAGGGTGAACCCAGCAACAGGCTGGGGGAAAAACCTCTCCTTTTATACAGTTCTGCAGGAGGCTTCGTCCAATCAGCAACGTGCTGATTTCCCGCTCAAATATTTAAAGGTACAACTGTTAATACATAACACTCCTCCCCTCCCAGAAAACACTTTGTCTCTATTTACATATTTATTTACATGTTATTTTCCGACGTAGTCACGCAAATAACCTGGGCGTCTCCTAGTTCTTTCTGACCTGCGCGGTTCAGTTCTGGGTGGTGTTTTGAGCTGGTCGGAGGGGCTGTTTTCTCCTCCCAGCTCTTTCTCTGAGCCATCGGGCCCGGATTATTGGCCGACTCTTTTCTTGGCCATCCGGCCTTGGATTAATTTTGGAATTTTCCTGCTGCTTCCTCGGGACCTGATGGCGTCGCTGGAACTCTGGGACCTCAGCTAAGTCTTGCGCCCCCGGTCATTGTCAGCTGTGGATTCAAAGTGGTATTGGTCATTACCTGTCTCTATTGGTTTGGTTTGGTCAGTTATTCGTTTCCTTAACTGATCTATGTGGCGCCGCCACACTCGGTTGTCTGGTAGCTCTACCACGCACGATTTTGGGCCTGTTATCTTTGTTACTTGTCCTGCGACCCAACTCGGGCCGTCCCCATAGTTTCGGCCCACACCCGTCGCCTATGCTCATTTCCTTGTCTTTTCTAGTTCCCCTTGTAACCCTCGGTGTGTAATGGGGTTCAAACGGTCAAGTGGGCACCGGAGTTTCCGTCCCATTAGCAATTCGGCTGGGCTTTTCCCAGTGGCTGTGCTTGGGGTTCTGTGCTGGACGGCTAGGAAAAGTCTATTTTGTTTGCCAGTCACCTGGCTTGAGCCTGACACGCCTCCTTAGCGCCCGGACGGAACGCCTGCAAGGCCATTCGACGCAGGGTGGAAAGGCAGAGAGGGCATGTCGGATGCCTTCCTCTGCCAGGTACTCTTCAAACTGGGCTGCCGTGAATTGGGGCTCATTGTCGGACACCAGAGTGTCCGCAACCCGTGAGTTGCGAATAGGTGGCGCAGGGTTGCGATTACTGCCTCGGCCGTGGTGGACTTCATGAGTATGATCTCCAACCATTTGGAAAATGCGTCCACCACCACTAGGAACGTTTGGCCGTGAAAGGGCCAGCAAAGTCAATGTGGATTCTTGACCAGGCCCTTGGGGCTTTTCCCATTCTCTGACTGGGGCTGTTGGGGTAGCGGTCTGGACTCTTGGCAAGCTTGGCATTTCCCTACCCTCTCAGCAATCTCTGCATCCATGAGTGGCCACCATACATAGCTTCTAGCTAACCCTTCATCCTTACGATGCCTGGGTGACCTCGTGGAGGAGGTCCAATACCTTGCCCTTAACTTAACAGGAATTATTACACGATCACCCCATAACAGGCACCCCTTGAGCCGAGAGCTCATCTCGCTTTTAACAAATTCTTTGAACTGCTCGCCCGCGCAGCGGGCCACCCTCTCTGTACCCAACCGAGTACAGTCCTTAACACAATGTCCCGGTATGATGCCCGAGCCACTTCCTTCGATGTGACTGGGCCAGAGTCCAACGAGTCAATAAGGAGGATGGGTGTCCCCGGAGTGGGGTCTTCGGTCGCCCCTGGCAGTGGGCATCGGCTCAACGCGTCTGCATGCCCCACTTCCTTTCCCGGTCGATGCTGCAGCTTGTACGAATAAGCGGCTAAAAATATAGTCCATCGGGTCAAGCGTGGCGAAAGTGCCACAGGCGTTGGGCGGTCGCCAGCCAGTAATCCTAGTAACGGTCTGTGGTCAGTCACGATTTCAAAATTCCGCCCAAAGACATACTCATGGAATTTTTTGACCCCTGATACAATGGCTAGTGCTTCTTTGTCTAATTGGCTGTAGTTCCTCTCTGGGGAGGACATCGTTCTAGAGTAGAACGCTATAGGGGCTTCTGTGCCGCTTTGAAGTCTATGGCTGAGTACAGCCCCACCCCATAAGGGGATGCATCGCAAACCAGCACTAGGGTAGTGAGTCGTGATATTGGATGAGCAGGCTATCACTTGAGAGCAGGTTCTTTACTGCTTCAAAAGCCCTATTTTCTGACTTTCCCAAGACCAAACAGTATTTTTCCTAAGAGCCTATGCAGCGGTTCCGCAACGGTTGCTTTGTTCTTTAAAAAGACCGTAAAAATTAACCAATCCCAGGAATGCCTGCAGCTCTGCTTTGTTTTTGGGCGCTGGAGCCTTCCTAATTGCCTTAACCTTGCTCTCAGTAGGGTGAATTCCTTTCTTGTCTATCCGTAGCCCAAGAAATCGACCGATTCGACCCCTATCTGGCATTTATTTGTCTTGACTTTTAACCCGGCTGTCCGGAAAATGCTCAAGACCTTTCTTAACCGCTCCCCCAATTCCTCCATGTTTTCCCCTGAAATTAGGACATCATCGAAGTAGGGAACTACCCCTGGGAGCCCTTGCAGTAGTCGTTCCATCAGGTTTTGGAACAGCCCTGGTGCCACACTAACCCCAAATTGCAATCGGGTGCACTTGAAGGCCCCCCTGTGCGTCACAATCGTTTGGGCTTCAGCTGTGCGGGCGTCTACTGGCAGTTGTTGGTAGGCTTGGGCCAAGTCTAACTTTGCAAAGACTTGCCCTTGCCCCAAAGAGTGCAATAAGTGTTGCACTACGGGGACCGGTAAGCGCTTTTCTGTAAGGCTTTGTTAAGCGCCGCCTTGTAGTCAGCGCAAATTCTAATTGACCCGTCCGGTTTGATGGGGGTGACGATTGGCGTCTCCCACTTTGCGTGATCGACTGGCACCAAAATCCCCTGATTTATGAGCTTGTCCAGCTCCTTATCGATTTTTGGTTTTAGGGCAAAAGGGACTCTCCTCGCCTTAAGCCTAATGGGGGCTACCTGGGGGTCTAAGTTGAAGGAAATAGGGGTCCCCTTGTACTTGCCCAGGCAGTCCTTGAAGACATCTTCGAACTCGTTAAAGAGAATGTCTTCCAAATTGCAGTCACTTCTGTAGATGCCAGTCACTCCCATGCCCAGGGCACGAAACCAGTCTAGTCCCAACAGACTGGGCAGAGTTCCTTCGACGATCGTGATGGGCAGGGTCTTCTTGTGAGGGCCGTACTCGACTCGGACGGAGGTGGTCCTCGAACAGGGATGCGATTCCCTGGTAGTCGTGGACTCGTAGTCGCTTGTGCTTGCAGGTGGCGCTCGCGACGGACGGCAGCGACTTCGCCAAAGTGTCCCAGGACATGATGGTGATCGCTGATCCGTGTCCACTTCAAGCCGGCACCGCACTCCCTCTATTTTTGGCCTGGTGAAGATCTTCTTCTCCACTTTGGTCGAGGCGCGCCTATGACCACCGTTGTTTGGTTGGAATCCGCGCCTTTTTGTTTGAGCCAATCGCGGGTCGCCTTTGCCGATTCCGCGCTCTGATTGGCCGATTTGAATTTTCGGCGGAAGGTTGGGCGCTCGACAAACTTGAGCTAGGTGCCCTTTCTTCCCACACCGACATATCGCATCTTTAAATTTGCAGCGTTGCCGCTGGTGTTGACCCCCGCAGCTTCCGCATTCATCTCGGTCCCCTTTGTCGCGCTTTTCGGTGCGGCAGACCCCTTCCTCGTCCTCACCGTCGGATTCGGTCTGTACCTCCCCCTGGTGTACCGGGGTTGCGCTGCGCTTTTGGGGAACCGGCTTCTGTAGCGTCTCTGCCGCTTGGGATGACATCTCATGTGCTCTGGCTTCGTCCAGAGCGTTGGCCAGCGTTAGGTTGCTCTTTGCTAGCAGCCGTCGCCGTAAACGGATGTCTTTGGCCCCTCGGATGGGTTGCTCGAGGGGCACCTCGTCTAGATCACGGTATCCGCAGTCCTTGGACGCTTCTCAGGGCGGCCATGTAATCACCGATAGACTCGCCCTCCATCTGTCTTCGCTCCCCGAATTCAAACCGCCGCACATATTTAGACGGTGTTGGGGCAAAGTGGTTCCTTAGCAAAGTCTGTAAGGTTGGCCACGACACCGACTGCAACGGTGTTGGCTCTGCCAGGGCTTCCGCGATGTCAATGACCTCCGGACCGCAGTGGCTTAAGAAATAAGCCCTTTTTCGGTTGTCGGGAACTCCGTGCAGTTCGTTGGCTTCTAGGAAACTTTCGAAACGGGTCATATACGTCCCCCATTTCTCCTTAGCCGGGTCGAACGGTGCAGGTGGAGTGTAACTGGCCATCTCGCCTTTTCTGCCCTGGATTTGCTGGGTTCGGGTCTATCGTGCTTCAGCTCGGTTCTGGTTCTCCTCAGCCTCGATATCCCACCTTCGTCGCCAATGTTAAGTTCGGGAAGTAACGAGGCTGGAGACCAGGGTAGTGACAACAGCTCTTTAATATAGGGTGAACCCAGCAACAGGCTGGGGGAAAAACCTCTCCTTTTATACAGTTCTGCAGGAGGCTTCGTCCAATCAGCAACGTGCTGATTTCCCGCTCAAATATTTAAAGGTACAACTGTTAATACATAACAGCTTATTCAACCAGAATCAAGAACTGGCTTTGCTTGCTATGACTTGGAAGCTACAAAGAACTTGGATTGAACACTAGAAAGACATGCTGGAATAATTATTTTGAGGCCATCAAATCCTATTCAGATGTCACCAGTCTCCTGAACATATTAAATCTAAGATTTGGAGCAGACGGGAGGCCTCGTTTCATCACGGCTTCCTCTGCTACGAAGCGGAGAAGGCTAAAAAGCCCCATCAAAGCGTCCACCAGATGGGCGCAACTTCGTAAAAGGGAAGCCGAGTCTCGCGCTCCGTCTGCTTCCCAACCGAAGAAAGTCGCCAGAATTTGGCGGCCGTTATCTCAGTCAGCCTCTTGAAGGGAAAACGATGCTATGCTTAAGTACAGGCCATCTGTTAGCTGCTCCTCTCCTAACGGTCTCTGCTCTCCTGAAGTTTATTAATATTTATTTAATCTCTTGAAAGAGTAATCATCTTACGGCAGCCTCAGGGTGTATCTGCCAACCGTTTAAATTCCCAGACGGGGCCAGGAGGTCCACCCGGAGAAACCTGAAGGAGTCAAGCAGGAGGTTTGTCACCCAGCTTTTGGTCTTGGCAGACGGAGAGAAGGCCACCAGCCTTGGAGGAAAGCGGGCGGCTTCCAAAGATTCTTCCGTGACGAAGCTGCGTCTCAGATTTATCTCCCTTCTTTTTCAGTTTATTTATTTCCGTTCCGTTTTGATCTGCAACTACTCTGGTTTAATAAAAATTAACCCCTGAATGGAGGCAGGATGTTGGAGGTATAACTATATGCTTTTTTCAGTCCAAAATTCGATCCTTTGAGCAGAGGGGGGGAGGAGGAGGAGGAGGAGGAGAGGGAGAAGGAGTTGGTAGTGAGGAAGGGAGGGAGGGAGAAGATGGAAAGAAAGAGGTAGAAAGGAAGGAGAAAGAGAAGAGAGGGATGAAAGACGGGAGGGAGGAAGGAGAAATGCAGAAAAAAAACATAAGTGATATTAATGTGGCGCCAATGAACATAAAATTGACTTTCCTCAAAGGAAAGTGCAGAGTTTTTTTCTAAGACACACGAATACTTTGGATTAAATTCAGAAGGAAAGAGGCGACCAGCTCTGCCCTGCCATCCACAACACAAGACTTGCAACCAATCCATCTCTTAAAAAACTTAACATGGCTGATGGATTCCCAGCGAGGTAAAAATAATATCTTCTTTTTTAAAGCGTCCTTCTTTCTCCAGCGTTTTTGTGCTCAGATGCTGGTCTGAGTGGCACGTTCTCTTCCGAAGGATTTCGTTTGAAAGAAAAAAAGAAAAGAAAAACAACCAACCAGTCCGTGTAATTGACAATAAATGAGCGTTAGAGTTATTTCCTGGGACAAGTGCCAAGAGATGCTTTAAACAGGGCGCTTGATAAAGTCTGAATTTGTACTTGTAAAAGGAATTACGGAAGGTCAGTTGGCTCCTTGGGTTGGCCAAAAGGTTCCTGGATTAACTCATTTTCTGGGTTTGTAGAATGCATTGATGCTAAACAAGCTAAACGGGGTCAGTTCATGAAACCAAGGCGTAAAAATCAAATTAGGGGTAAAGCAGTGGTGGAATTCAAATTTTTCTACTACTGGTTCTGTGGGCGTGGCTTGGTGGGTGTGGTTTACCTTGGTGGGCATGGCAGGGGAAGAATACTGCAAAATCCCCATTCCCTCCCCACTCCAGGGGGAAGGATATTGCAAAATCTCCATTCCCTCCCCACTCCTGGGGGAAGGATACTGCAGAATCCCCATTCCCTCCCCACTCCAGGGGGAAGGATATTGCAAAATCTCCATTCCCTCCCCACTCCTGGGGGAAGGATACTGCAGAATCCCCATTCCCTCCCCACTCCAGGGGGAAAGTTATTGCAAAACCTCCATTCCCACCCCACTCTGGGGCCAGCCAGAGGTGGTATTTGCCAGTTCTCCGAACTGCTCAAAATTTCCGCTACTTGTTTGCCAGAACCTGTCAGAACCCCTGGGGTAAAGGGAAACCATGTGAGAAAAATTAAGGAAAGTGAAAAAGTCATTTTCATTAAGCAAAGCAACTTTGGGGAAAGATAAGCTAGTCCTCGAATTAGAACCATTCGCTTAGTGACCAAAGTTACAACAGCACTAAAAAAAAAAAAAGGCAACTTAGGACTCACGGTCACGTGATCAAAATTCAGAAGCTCGACAACTGACTCATGTTTATGACGGTCGCAGTGTCCCGGGGTGATGTGATCCCCTTTTACGACCTCCTGACCTGCAGAATCGACGGGGAAGCCGGATTCACTTAACAGTCGTGTGACTAATTTAAGAACTGCTGTGATTCACTTAACAACCGTGGTCGTAAAGATTGTAAAATGGGACAAAATTCACTTAACAGCCCCGCTTAGCGATGGAAATTTTGGATTCAGTTGTGGTCGTAAGTCAAGGACCAACACAGTTGAAATTAGGGTTTTGCACGCTGAGGAATAAAAAAAAAATCAGAATTTAAATGTTGCCTGTTACAAGCCATCCGTTGCTACCAATTAAGCACAGGTGAGACTTTCTAATGTGGGTTAATTCCCATGCTTGAAGGCAACGGCATCTTTGACATTTTGGGGTCTCGGAGTGCTTAGGAAGTCATAAACCTGACTTTGGGGGATATGCAAATGAAGTTATTAGCCTGGTATGCAAACACATGCTGTGACGTCACAGCCTTTCAAGGCTCTCCTGTTGCTTTCCGAACCCAGAATGCAAAAAAATCCCAGATTACGAACCAGCCAATGTTTAAATCTTGCCGAAAAATGCTGATGAACATCAAGGCAACCCTCGTTGACCCTCATTGGTGATTCCAGCTCAAGTGGATTCTGAATTTATTGAAAGGTTGTTTTGTCTGCTGTTCTCGTTTCCTCTTTGTCCTGCCTGACAAGCCGCCTTGCAGAAATCTACGCTGATTAATTATCCGTCTAATCACTGCTAATTATAGAAGCAGAGTTCCAGATCAAGATATGAGCAATGACATCTCCGGCTTATTGTAGCATCAGAGGGAGATAAGGAGCCCCTTCCCCAGATTAGGGCGGGGGTTTCTGGGCAGGGGGAGACTTTAGGACAGGGAGGCCTTACGAGTGAGGTGCCACCGCTGGTTGAATTGATCCATCCCATTAGGATTTGATTAATTGACCTCTTAAAATGTACCCACCAAATAAATGGCTCAATAAAATAAATTATCCTTTGCACTCAACATCAAAAAAAAAAATCTGCTTTTACTTGAGGAGTGGCTAATGAAGCATGAGAAGGATTGAAGAAATGACTAATGAAAGGAAGGAATCTCACAAAGAACGGATCAATCACTTGGGAAAGTCGAATGATGACACAAGGGATTTGCAGGGGAGAAATAGCAGAACAACAGAATTGGGAGGGACCTCAAAGGTCTTCTAGTCCAACCCCCTGCTCAAGCAGGAGACCCTCTACAATTTCAGACTAATGGCTGTCCAGTCTCTTCTTGAAAACCTCCAGCGTTGGAGCACCCACAGCTTCTGAAGGGAAGCCCTTCCACTGGTTAATTGATCTGGGATTATAGAATAAGAGTTGGATGGGACCTTGGAGATCCTTTAGAAGGTAAGAAAAACCAAAAGCACACATAAAAACTGGGGGAAACCAGGCTTAATAGCAGTGACTGTGAGAGGGATCTTGAATCTTGGTGGACAACCAGCTAAATATGAGCCAGCAGCTAAAAAAGCCAACACAATCCTAAATTGCATTGACAGAGGGATACAATCAATATCAAGGGAGGTACTAATACCACTCTATAAAGCCCTAATAAGACCACACCTAGAGTACTGCATCCAATTTTGGTCACCACACTATAAAAAAGATGTTGAGACTCTAGAAAAAGTGCAGAGAAGAGCAACCAGGATGATTAGGGGACCGGAGGCTAAAACATACTAAGAACGATTGCAGGAACTGGGCATGGCTAGTCTAGTGAAGAAAAGGACCAGGGGAGACAGGATAGGATTGTTCCAATATTTGAGGGGCTGCCACATAGAGGAGAGGGGGGTCAAGCTATTTTCCAAAGCACCCGAAGGCCAGACAAGGAATAATGGATGGAAACTGACCAAGGAGAGATTCAACCTAGACATGAGGAGGAACTTTCTGACAGTGAGAACAATCAACCCATGGAACAGAAGTTGCCTTCAGAAGTTGTGGGAGCTTCATCACTTGATACTTTCAAGAAAAGATTGGACTGCCATCGGTCAGAAATGGTGTAGGGTCTCCTGCTTGAGCAGGGGGTTGGACTAGATGACCTATTAGGTCCCTTCCAATTCTGTTAATCTGTTAAAGACCTCCAACTCTGCCATTCTGTATTCTGAGATCCATATTCAAAATGAGAAATTTTATGAATGATTAATCAGTGGAACGACTTGCCACCTGAATTTGTGGGTGCTCAGAAGGTTTTCAAGAAGAGACTGGACAACATTTGACTACAATGGTATAGGGTCTCCTGCTTGATCAAGGAGTTGGGCTAGAAGACCTCTGAGGTCCCTTCCAACTCTGTTATTCTATGTTCTGTGATCCACAACCTCCCAGTCTTGCTTCTAGCTCTCCTTGGTGGTCTCTTATCCAGACGCCCACCAAATAAAGTATAAAGCGCTACCATCTGCTGAGAAACCTACCCTCGTCTTTCAAATATTTCCCAGCCCTGGGAAAAACAGAAGGGTTGTGGGGGAAAACCTATGTCTCTTGCAGCACCTTCTAGACTAACAATTTTATTTTGGCATAATGTTTCATGGTTGGCTGGCTGCCGCTTTGCTTGCGTGGCGTATTAGTTTGAGAAGGGAACAGAGGTGGATTGTAAAGAGAGGGAGATCAGACGGAAAATAATGCACAGAGCTCAGAAAGGGATAGAGTTTGATAGCCAGTACACACCAAAACAGATTATGGGCAGTTATAGAGTATTAGAAGTGGATTAACATCACACCTTCACCTCCCCGAACCCTGGAGACATGGAGTTTAAAAGGGTGGATGGATTCTGACGATGCTGGCTAAGGATGAGAGGCATTTTTGCTCCAAGAGAGTCACCTTTAGGGGAGCAATCTCGCTTCTCAGATTAGTTCTCTGCCACCTGTCCAGAAGAGATTCGTTTCGGGGCCTCAGAAGATCATCCTTCTGATGTACAGAGGTGATAAAGGCCTGATCCAGGTGAGATGAGGGATAGAAGACCAAGAAAGGCAGGTGAGCCACCTGGTCATAAAGGCTCTCCGTTCCTAGAAGAATGGATGCTGCCTACTGTTGTTTGCTGTGTGTGAGCCGAGTCGTGAAATGTCCTTGCAGATGTTTCTTCACCCAACTCAAGAGCATGTGAAGTGTTAATACCACTTTATAATGCCTTGGTAAGGGCACACTTGGAATACAGCATCCAGTTTTGGTCACCATGATGTAAAAAAAGATGTGGAGACTCTAGAAAGAGTGCAGAGAAGAGCAGCAAAGATGATTAGGGGACTGGAGGCTAAAACATATGAAGAACGGTTGCAGGAACTGGGTAGGTCTAGTCTTATGAAAAGAAGGACTGGGAGAGACATGATGGCAGTCTTCCAATATCTCAGGGGCTGCCCCAAAGAAGAGGGAGTCAAGCTATTTTCCAAAGCACCTGAGGGTAGAACAAGAAGCAGTGGGTAAAAATTAATCAAAGAGAGAAGCAACTTAGAACCAAGGAGAAATTTCCTGACAGTGAGGACAATTAACCAGTGGAACGACTTGCCTGCAGAAGTTGCGAATGCCCCAACACTGGAAGTTTTTAAGATGTTGGATAACCATTTGCCTGAAGTGGTGTTTGGATTTCCTGCCTCAGCAGGGGGTTGGACTAGAAGGCCTCCAAGGTCCCTTCCAACTCCGTTATTCTATTCTAAAAGCATCATCAGTGCTAGGAGGGAGTTGGGTTTATTCTCTGTTCATATACACTTTCTTGCCCTGTCAAGAACCATAGAATCATAAGGCTGGAAGGGACCTTGAAGGTCTTCTCCTCCAAAGTTCTGTCCAAAGATTAAATTCAAATAAATTTTTTAAAAAAGCAGGATACTTTATACCATCCTAGACAAAGGCTTGTCCAATCTTTCCTTAAAAGTGATGAAGCCCCCACAACTTCTAAAGGCAAGTTGTTCCACTGATTAATTCTTCTCACTGTCAAGAAGTTCATCCTTATTTCTAGGTTGCTTCTCTCTTTAATGATCTTCTACCCGTGACTTCTTGTCCTGCCTTCAAGAGCTTTGGAGAAGAGGCTGACCCCATCTCCTTTGAAGCAGCCCTTCAAGTATTGGAAGATGGCTATCATGTCACCTTCTCTTTGTTAGACTAGACATTCCCTAATTCCCTTCGCTGTTCTTCAACTTCCAGGCCCCTTACCTTCTTTGTTGCTGGTGATGTGAAGGGATTCAGCCATTAAATTTTAATTTGTGATGGAACTATTGAGTTTTTTAGCATGTATAGGTCCTTCGTTATGGACTCCTGCTCTAAAATTTTAATCCCAATAATAACAGTCAGAATAGAGCTGGAAGAGACATTGGAGGTCTTCTAGTCCAACCCTCTGCTCAAGCAGGAAACCCTATACAATTCCAGACAAGTGGCTGTCCAGTTTCTTCTTGAAGACCTCCAGTAATGGAGCACCTGCAATTTCTGGTGGCAAGCTGTTCTACTGGTTAACTGTCCTCACTGTTAGGAAGTTTCTCTTTAATTCCAGGTTGCTTCTCTCCTTGATTAATTTCCATTTCGTGTCCTGCCTTCTGGTGCTTTGGAGAATACATTGACCCCCTCATCTTTGAGGCAGCCCCTCAAATATTGGAAGATGCTATCATGTCACCCCTACTCCTTCTCTTCTCTAGACTGGCCATACCCAATTCCTGCAACCTTTCACCGATTCTGTATTCAGCCTACATCACCACAACTTGAGTTCGCCCTTAAGACGACACATCCATCTTCTTCCTAAATGTTCCCTCCGCTAAGCAAATTATTGTTATTTCAAAAGCAGCAAAGCTGTAATGTGCTCAGGCTATCCCAAAATTGCTATCTGGCCTTTAATTTGTCATTTACAAGAGTTGGTAAATTAAAAATAAGGGGGGGAGGGGGAGGAAACACAGCACCCTTTCCATCTGGCATCTACACAACTCCTTGGGGGCAAGGAACTATTGGGTCCTTGTCATTCTCTTCCCCTTTTATCAAGCTGAAAAATTACCCCTTAATTTTTATGGGCACCTCGGTGAGGTGGTTGATGCTGACGGATCGTTCCGTATTCTGAGCTCTCTTCGGGATTGGCTCTGAGTAGATATTGTTCCCAGGGTACCGAATAAAGGTAAGAAATGTGTCCCTATTTAATTTATCGCTTGCAATAATGGGAGTTTTTATCAACTGTTCAGCCAGCAAATTACTCTTATTGTCTTATTCTTTTGCCCCGAAGCACTGACGGTTGCAAAGAAAATTGCATTTGGGTGAGAAGACACGGATTGTTAGACCACGCAGGTCAGCAAAAGGCTCAGAAGAAGGAGGTGCCGTGTGGGGTCTCGGCCGTCCTGAAGATGGACGGTGGCGGGAGAAAGGAGTTTCGAGGAAAAGGCAGGGCCAGATTTCTCCTGTGCAGAAAGGCAAAATGGGAAGAAAAGGAGGAGTGAGCTAGCTCAGACAAATCTGTAACATTAGAATGATAGAGTCACAGAATTGGAGATCTTCTAGTCCAGGGGTCTCCAACCTTGGCAACGTTAAACCTGGTGGACTTCAACTCCCAAGCTGGCTCGGGAATTCTGGGAGTTGAAGTTCGCCAGGCTTAATGTTGCCAAGGTTGGAGACCCCTGTTCTAGTCAACCTTTCTTTTCAAGCAGGAGACCCTCTATTATTCTGGAGAAATGGCTCCCCCCTGCTCCAGCCCCCTGCTCAAGCAGTAGACCCTATCCTAGACCATTTCAGTCAATGAGAATAGAACTGGAAGGGACCTTGGAGGTCTTCTAGTCCATCCCCTTGCTCAAGCAGGAGACGGTCTGTCTCTTCTGGAAGACCTCAAGTGAGCTTCTAGAGGGGAGCAGTTTCGCTGATGGATTGTTCTCGTGATCATGAAATTCTTTCTCGGTTCCAGGTTGGATCTCACCTTGATGAGTTTTCGCCCATTGTTTCCTGTCCTGCCGTTGTAACTCTGAACAGCCACTAAATGAGCCGTCGTAAGTCAAGGACTACCTGTATGACATGCAAATCACTGCAGCTGCTAAGTGAGTGTTGAACGGTCACTAAACGGGCAGTTGTAAGTTGAGGACTAAGAGTACATTCCCAAGGAAAACAGCTTCTTGTAAAGCAACGGGAATCTTTGTTCTTTTTTTTTTAATTTTAAATTATTATTTCCATTTTTTTTTTAATTTCGGGCGCTTCTAAATAATGGGCATTTGTTCCGGAAATCAATACTCACTGCCCAGGCCATTTTTTTAATAGGGTCATTAACATTCATAACCAGCGTGGCATTTTATGGCAACGTCCAGGGCCGAGGGAATACAAATATGATTGAGCGGGAATGTTAGGGTTGTGGGGTTTTTTTTAAAAACGCTTGGCGCTCCAAAATGTCAAAACGTTACCCTTTTATGCTCGATGAATTTGCAACAGATTTGATTTCTTTCTATGTCCCTTGAGGTCGTGGGCAGCGTTGGCTTTTTATCACATTACAGGCCACGGAATGCCAAGCGGGCAACCGGTTCTTCTTGATTGCTTCCCAAATTCTTGGTAGGATCGCAAGAACGGTCTGGGTGAATTAGACACGCAGCCAACTCTTATAAACACAGAATTATAGGGCTGGAAGGGAGCTTGGTGGTCTTCTAGTCCAACCCCCCACTCAAGCAATAGACCCTATGCTGTTCCAGACAGTCCAGGATCTTATTAAAAGCCTCCAGTGATTGGAGCACCCACAACATCTGGAGGGAAGCCGTTCTGCTGGTTAATTGATCAGGGATGATAGAATAAGAGAATAACAGAGTTGGGAGGGACCTTGGAGGTCATTTAGTCCAACCAGCTGCTCAAGCAGAAGACCTTATACATCCTGGACAAATGGTTGTTCAATCTTTTCTTGAAAACCTCCAATGACAGAGCATCCACAACCTCTGGTGGCAAGTTGTTCCACTGGTTAATTGTTCTCATTGTCAAGAAAATTGCTCCTTAGTTCTAAGTTGCTTCTCTCCTTGATTAATTTTCATCCGTTGCTTCTTGTCCTGCCTTCAAGTGCTTTGGAAAAGAGATTGACTCCCTCTTCTTTGGGGCAGCCCCTCAGATATTGGAAGATGCTATCATGTCATCCATCATCTTGTCTTCATTAGACTAAACATACCTATTTCCTTTAACTGTTCATTGAAGGCTTTAGTTTCCAGACCCTTAAATCATCTTTGTTTTTCTTCTCTGCACTCTTTCTAGAATATTTTCAAATAAACTTCCAGTTCTCTGACCAACAACTCTCTATGCAAGAGGTTCCCATGCTGTGTTTTTCTATTTGAGAAAGAATAAGATCCTTCTCTTTCCTATTTTTTCTGCCACTGCTTCCGAGTATGCGAAAGATTGCATCTGTTTGCGGGTTAAAATGTGACAAAAACAAGCCAATCCTTATACAACAGTGATTTTCTGCAGTTTGAGCCAAAAGACTGAAACACGCATTAAATATGCAGCAGGCGTAATGCACTTATTGTAGTTTCTAAAACACACCAAAAATTGATTTAAAAGGACAATGAAAAATGCCCCCCTCTGACACCACATCATTTCCACATCTCTTAATGCCCTCAAGTGCCAGGACAAAATTGATTGGGGGGAAAAAATGGGGTGTCCCCATGAAAAAGATTGCTCAGTTTCTGACAAAGTGAGTCTATTGACTGTGAAATTTTTCTCTTTTTATGGGTGAGCCCATGCTTTTTTAAAAAAAAACACCTTGTGCTCAGAGTTAAATACAGGAGTTGTTTGGGCTACTTAAAGGATTATTATTATTTTTGCTTTAGTGAAAGGCGGTGTGTGAATTTTCTCTCTGCCTGCCACATTTCTGCATAGATATATAGGTAGGTAGGTAGGTAGATGAGAGAGGTGATAAATAATGGGTGGGTGGATGATAAAACAATATATTGAGAAGAGAGGAAGGAAGGAAGGAAGGAAGGAAGGAAGGAAGGAAGGAAGGAAGGAAGGAAGGAAGGAAATATGATGATGGATGGATGGATGGATATGACGATGGATGGATGACGATGGAGAAGGGAGGGAGGGAGGAAGAAAGGAAGGAGGAAAGAGGGAGGAAAGAGAAGAGATGGGTGGAAGGAAAAAGCGATGAAAAGGAAAAGAGGGAGGAAAGAAGGAAGGACTGAAAGAAGGAAGGAAGGAACTATGACAATGGATGGTTGGATGGATGGATGGTTGGATGGATGGATGGATGGAGATTAGATAGACAGACAGACAGATTTGTAAGTGTGGAAATGCTTATAGCAGAGATGTACAAGAGCAGGAGCAATAAAATCCCTCATAAATTCAGCTCAAAACAAATTTCTCCCCAAATTCTAAACTTTCCAAGCCGACTTGAGCTCTCACAAAACGACACAGTGGGCCTTCCATTTGCCCAGCCCCATCCTCCTGCGCTTCTGTACATGCTGGTGAGAAGTTTTAACCCCCAGCAATCTATGCTAAATGTAACATTTGCACTAACACAGGTTTAATGAGACCTTTGCCCAAAAAAACCCCCCAAAAACCCAATAATAGGAACTTGAAAATGCAGAGTGTGAAGGAATGTACAAGAAGAAACTCGGCACGCATTAAATAGTTGGGCTCCCCCGTTTTCTCTTCCTTGGTGCTACGCACTCCAGAGAATATCACTTTCCATGCAGACAAAATGGGCCTCCTTCTTAAATCATTTCATTTTATTCTCTTTTGTGCCCTGACACTGGGAGAGGTCTCCAAAAGCTGTAATTGCTGTTGCCTTTTGTTGCTGCAATTTAGAGAGGCGTGGAGATATTTCCACGCTACTTGGAAAGAAGCCTTTGTTTTAATTCTCCGTGTGTGTCACCCAAAGCGATCTGCCTCGCTTTGGGGTTCTAATTATGGGGTTCAGGCTTTTATTCTCCCCCTTCCTTTGTGGATCATGTCACCCACGAGTAGGTGTAACCAGACCCTGCGATTGTTCCTTCCAGGGCTGAGAGCTGAGTAACCCCAAGAGGGGAGGGGAGGATCTGCTGCTGCTTTTCAGGGCTTTGGAGTCTTTGGAAGAAAATAACATTTTAACAGTAACAGAGTCGGAAAGGGACCTTGGAGGTCATCTAGTCCAACCCCCTGCTCACGCAGGAGACCTGGACTAGGGATTCGAACCGCCGAACTGCCGACCTTTCTGATCGACAAGCTCAGTGTCTCAGCCACTGAGCCACCCTTCTTCGTGCCAAAGAAGAGCCTGCAAGGGAATTAAAGTGCCCGATAACTGGAACACAACATGAAATTGTGCAAAGGCCTTTCCTGAATGACCAAGTCAAGTCACTTAACAATCACGCAACCAAAATCCCTGACCCAAATGGGGTCATTAATCCTGGCTGGGGAATTCTGGGTGTTGAAGTTCACACATCCTCAAGTAGCCAAGGTTGACAAATAATAGAATAATGAATTTGAAGGGACCTCGGAGGTCTTCTAGTCCAATCTCTGCTTACACAGGAAACCCTACACCAGAAGTCTTCAAACTTGGCCCCTTTAAGACTTGTGGACTTCAACTCCCAGCATAGCTGGCTGGAGAATTCTGGGAGCTGAAATCCACAAGTCTTAAAGCGGCCAAGTTTGAAGACCTCTGCCTTAAACCATTTCAGACAAATGACTATCCAGTCTCTTCTTGAAGACGTCCAGTGTTGGAGCACCCACGATTTCTGGGACAAGCTGTTCCACCCGTCCATCCCTCTGTCTATCACATATCTTATCTGTCTCAGAATCACAAAATCATAGGACTGGAAGGGACCCTTGAGGTCTTCTAGTCCAACCCCCAGCTCAAGCAAAAGACCTGATATCACGCTGGTCGAATGGCTGTCCAGTCTCTTCTTGGAGACTTCCAGTGACAAAGTATCCACATATATTTACAAATTTCTGGAGAAAAGCCATTCCGCTGGTCTCACTGTCAGGAAATTCCTCCTTGTTTTGAGTAAGAATATAGACTATAGAATAACAGAGTTGGAAGGGACCTTGGAGGACTTCTAGTCCAACCTTCTGCTGAAGGAGGAGACCCTATGCCCGTGATGGCGAACCTATGGCATCCGTGCCCAAAGTGGCAAGCGAAGCCATGTCGCACAGCATGCACGGCCTTGCCTGTTTGTCTTCTGGGTTTCTGGCGTGAATGTGCACGCGATGATCAGCTGTCCTACGCCTGCGCGGCAGTGCTGAAAACTGACTTGCGTATGTGCGCCGGCCAGCTAATCATCGGGCGCGCATGTGCGCTAGAACCCAGAAGTTTGGCTTTTCCGGAGCACGGCCCCGACGAGAAAGCACGTGTGTGTGACATTTCCACGTGACCTTTTTGGCACTCGGTGCCAAAAAGTTTCGCCATCACTGCCCTACGCCATTCTGGACAAGTGGCTGTCCGAGTCCTTGTGAAAACCTCCCCAAAACTCTAGAGGCAAACAGTTCCGTTGGTTAACTGTTGTCACTAGGACCTGCAAACTCCCATCCGCAAAGCCTGTTTAGATCCTGGCCACCTCTTTGACTTCTCTCTGCAGCTTATGCTGGTTATTTTACAGCCTGGGGCTAACCTCAGCATTATCCTTGTTAACGTCTTGACCCATGGATGTCCCTCTCCACAGGCCTTGGAGGAAAAATCACCACTAGGCCAGACCCCTTCGGCTGGATGTCAGATGACGAATTGCCGTGACACCCAAAAGTAACCAGTCCAGGACTCGAAGGTCTACAGTGAAATTTGCAAAGAAAAAGAAAAAGGATGATCTATTGGCACCAACTGTTTTTGCTGACCTCCTCAAAGCCCCAGGACTCACCGCTGGCCCAGGCTACCCTGCAGGGGTCAACGGAAGGTGCATTTTCTGATGACGAGGCTTCTCCGGCCAGCCTTGGCTCTTGAAAAGCCATATGAGGCCCTGGCTGGTTAATCACGGCTAAAGAAAAAGGAAGACTTTTGTCTTTTCAAAGAATAAGGCAAGATGGCCAAGTCAGCCGTTTTAATGTCTGGATAAACCAGAAATACAGTTCAAAACTTTGCTTCGGGGGGAAAGGCTGAGCCGTAGGCGCCGTCTTCAAAATATTCTGATGTTTTGGCAGAAGTTGTTTCATGAGAGGGCCTACAAGGATGCCAAGGATGGTGCCCAATAAATAAGAGAATATCAGAACTGGAAGGGAGCTTGAAGGTCTTCTAGTCTAACCCCCTGCTCAAGCAGGAGACCCTAATCCCTTCCAGACAAAACGGCTGTCCAGTCTCTTCTTGAAAATCTCTAATGATGGAGCATCCACAACCTCTGGAAGGAAGTTATTCCACAGGAAGTTTCTCCTGAGTTACAGGTTGCTTCTCTCCATCTGTTGCTTCTTGTCCTGCCCTCAGGGCCTTTGGAGAACACATTGACCCCCCTCTTCTTTGTGGCAGCCCCTCAAATATTAGAAGATGCTATCATGTCACCCCTAGTCCTTCTTTTCTTTAAACTAGACATACCCAACTCCAGCAACCATTCATAGATTCTGTACTCAGCCTCCAGGCCCATAATCATCTTTGATGCTCTTTTCTGCACTCTTTCCAGAGTCTCAAAATCTTTTTTGTATCGTGGTGACCAGAAGTGACACAGAATGTAGAATTTCAGTGTTGGAAGTGACCTCGGAGGACTTCGAGTCCAACCCCTTGCTAAACTGGATGCAATATTACCGATGCAATTGGACAATCATTTGTCTGGAATAGCCCTGAAGATCCAAAGAAAGAGTCTTTTTTCGTTGCAGGTGTTACTTGGAACCCTGACATTAGGGTCTCCTGCTTGAGCAGGGGGTTGGGCTAGAAGACCTCCAAGGTCCCTTCCCACTCGGTTATTCTGTAATCCCAGATCAACTAATCAGCAGAACGGCTTACCTTCAGAAGTTGCGTGTGGTTCATCACTGGAGGACTTCAGGAAGACGCCTGGCAGCCATTTATTTGAAATGGTCTATGGCAGGGGTCAGCAACTGCGGCTCTAGAGCCACATGTGGCTCTTTCACCCCTATGCGGCTCCCTATCACTCAAAATAGGCGTCACAACCGCCAATGTGCGACACCCGTTGGCACGTGATTTATTGAGCTTTTCAACCGCCGGTAGGCCAACCATGGATAAATCCAAGAAAAGAAAAGTTTCAAAAGAAAACAGAAAGTTTAATTCAACTACCTATGCTAGTTTTGTGGCCGCTCAAGAAATAGTCAGGCACGGGAAGGGTTTAGTGGCTCCCGGTGTTTTCTTTTCTATGGGAAATGGGTCCAAATGGCTCTTTGAGTGTTTAAGGTTGCAGATCCCTGGTCTATGGTCTCCTGCTTGAGCAGGGGGTTGGACTAGAAGACCTCCAAGGTCCCTTCCAGCTCTATTCTGATTGATTGATTGATTGATTGATTGATTGATTGATTGATTGATTGAAATGGTCTGGGGTCTTCTGCTTGAGCAAGGGTTTGGACTAGAAGACCTCTGAGGTCCCTTCCAGCTCTACGATTCTGTCAGCGCAATATAGAACGGTACTATTGCTTCGCCTGATTTTGAAACTATCCGTCTGGTGATACACCTTAGCTGAGAGTAAGAGAGATTTGTCATGGAAATCCTTTTTGGGGATTGGTGGCCTTATTGTCCTTTCCTCGTGACAAGGAAGAGGCCAGAGTTAAGCCAGAGAAATGACACCTGGTTTTTTTTTCCCCTATTGTGTTGAAGAAGACAGGCTGATAACAATTTCCTGACTATATAAATGTTTCCAAGAACTAAATAAATCTCCATTCTGGGACTCAAACCTTCCACCCCAAAGCTCTGGGAGAGCAGGAGGCAGTCCGATAAATCTGGCAGGCAGAGGATAAGCCTAAAGCGGGGGTGATATATTTCTATTTCGGAGTTCCTTCCTTTGATCGCAATCGGTGTTTTTCTATTTCTCTGCTTGCCGATTAATGATTTTGTGGGTCTGATCTAAAGCTCCTGAAAGTTGGTGCGGCTTTTATTTTCGCTGCCTGGGTCACGTTTATGAAAATAAGTGTGTTTGATTGTCAGTGGGGCTTACACTGGCGCCCCAGCTTTGAAAACACCGGGTTCGAGATTTTGTTCTGTTTCACCCAAATCCCAGATTATGGGTAGACGTTCCAGGAAGGAACTCGCCTGAATCTTTGATTAGATGTGTATGACCGACATTCAATTACCGGGTGTCCTCGGCTTACGATGACAATACAGCCCAAAACTTCTGCCACTAAGCGAGACACTTGTCCAGTGAGTCGTGCCCCATTCTACAACCTTCCTTGCCAAAGTTGTTGGCCAAATGCAACTTAGCAACACGGTTGTTAAGTGAATCTGGGTTAGGGTTACTTTGACTTTACTGGTCGCAAAAGGGGTTCGCGTGACTCCTGCGACCATCATAAATATGAGTCTGTTGCCAAATGTCCGAATTTTGATCACGTGACCCCGGGGGATGTTGCAACAGTCGTAAGTGTGAAAAATGATCCCAAGTCAGGTTTTTGTCAGGGCTGTTGTAACTTCGAACAGTCACTAAATGAACTGTGATAAGTTGAAGGTCACCTGTATTAAGCAGAAATCTGGGAATCAAGTCAGTGGAAGGCGGTTTGTTGGAAATGCCGACGTTTATTCAATGTATTGTTATCTTAAACTTATTGTTAATGTTTATTTTTTTAAAAAAACAACCCACAATCAAATATTATTATCTCTGCTATGGTGATGGGGGGGGTTATCCCCCTTTTCCTCCTCCCCTCCTCCGCCTGGCAGAAGCAGCTGGTGTCCCAGGGCCCTCGCAATTAAATCCTTGCTGTTCTTCCACGCTGCTTGCCTCTTGCAAACAACAGAGGTGTAAGGAACTCCCCTGGCAGCAGCCGGGAAAATTGGAGAACACGTTCCCGCTCCAGGTATTTTTATTTTCATCTTGGTTTTCGTTTTTTTGTGGGGTTTTTGTTTTGTTTTTTTGTTTCTCCTCCTACCCTGCCAGGGACTTCAAATATTTACTTTTGCAGCAACTTTGCCAGATCCCAGAGCATCCATTAAGGAGCCGGATGCCTGGCTCAACCCCACACATCGCTCGCTCTTCCCTCCGCAGTCAGCACCGAGGCGGCCTCCTCCGCGTAATATTGTAAAAGCTCTCTAAAAAATTAATTAAGCAACATCCTGCTTACACTGCAGCCGAGCACTTTAGACCCTATCAAAAGTCATCAGTGTTCTCTGACAACGCTGCCGGCTAGAATCTTTCTTGGCCCTCTGGCTTCTCCTTAGGGGCGGAAGGGACCTCCGAGGTCATCTAGCCCAACCCGCTGCCCAGGGCAGGAGTCCTTCTTCTCAGCCCATTGGTATACATAGGTAGAAAAATGTACAAAATCTAGAGAGAATCTATTTTAGGCTAGTTGCATAGTCTACAGGAAAGCCTCGATTTACAATAGTTCACTTAGTGGCCATTCACTAAGTTCACTTGAAAAAAGTGAACAGTTTTTCACATTTATGACCGTTGCAGCTTCCCTGTCGTCACGTGATCAAAATTCAGACACTTGGCCATGGGTTCATATTTATGACGGTTGCAGTGTCCCGGGGTCACGTGATCCCCTTTGGCCACCTTCTGACCAGCGAAGTCAATGGGGAAACTGGATTCACTTAACAACTGTCTTGCTTCGCAACAGACATTTTGGGGATCGACTGTGGTCGTAAATCAAGGATTACCTGTATACAGTATGTATGTAAATATGTATTTAGGTAGGTAGGTAGGTACCATAAGTAGGTGGCAGAGGTGGCTTCGGGGGATTGCACGTGCGCAGATCGTCTATGACGACATCTGGGTGGGTGGGTGGAGCCTCCCCCCAGTTTTACGACCGGTTCGCAAGAACTGGACCGAACCAGGGACAACCCACCACTTGTGGGTGGGTGGGTGGGTGGACAGACGGACAGACAGACTGATGGATGGATGCAGAAGGTGGATAAATGGATAGATGGATAGATGGACAGACAGATGGACAGACAGACAAACAAATAGATAATGGATGGATGGATGGATGGATGGATGGATGGACAGAAGATAGATAGATAGATAGATAGATAGACAGACAGACAGACAGAAGATGGATGGATAGATAGATAGATAGATAGATAGATAGATAGATAGATAGACAGACAGAAGATGGATAGGTAGGTAGGTAGGTAGGTAGATAGATAGATAGATAGATAATGGATGGATGGCTAGAGAGAGAGAGATAGACAGATAGATAGAAGATGGATAGATGGATGGATAGAGAGAGAGAGAGAGAGAGAGAGATCCACAATGCATGCATATATAAAATATATTTTATCCCTAGTAAATAAATAAAAAGTCTGTTGAACAAGTCTTCAGACCGTTTCAAGTATTCTACAGGAAACCCCCCATAAATTTTAAAACAAGATGTTGTTATTAAATTCCAAACCAAATAAATTACAGGCATTAAAGTTTAATCTAAAATCTAAACTACAGAATAATAGATATGCACACAAACCCATGCACACAAAATGCTATTGTTAACCACTCAGGGGGCCGCAGAATGACCACACATTCAAATTTTAAATGGGGGGGGAAAAAGCCCCACTTACAAATATGAACCACGCCAGCTTCCCTGGGGAGCTGGAGAGTTTTAGAAACGAGGATGGAATAAAAGGGATTTTTATGCCTTTTTTCTTGGCTTCCCGCTGCCCTTTTATTCTTAAAAAAATAAAAGTATTCTACCTGAATGTTGACGCCATTTGAGAGCAACACCATTAATGTGGGTTTTTTTAAAAAAAAAAAAATCTCATGGTACCATTTTAGTTCTAATTTCCTGCATCTCATTATGGTTCTTTCTCCATAAACTTCCAGATTCTGCAGATTCTCCATTTGGAATCCCAATAAAGGGAAGGAAAAAAAATCCAATTAAAATTAAAATTAATTCTGGTGGATCTGGCACGCTACGGGTAGCTCTCCAGTTACAACCACTCATTGAGTGACCGTTCGAAGACGGCTGAAAAAAAGGGACTTAGGACCGTTTTTCACACTTATGACCATCGCAGCATTTGGTCACGTGATCAAAATTTGGAAGCTTGGCAACTGGCTTGTACTTATGACGGTTGCAGCGGGATTCCCCTTTTGCGACCTTCTGGCGAGCAAAGTCAGCAGGGAAGCCAGATTCACTTAGCAACCCGTGTTCCTAACTGAACAATGGCAGTGATTCACTTAACAACCATGGCAAGAAAGTTTGTAAAATGGGGCCAAACTCACTTAACAACCGCCTTGGAAATTTGGGATACGTTTGTGGCCGTAAGTCGAGGACTACCTGTATTTTTGAAATCTCTCTTCTAAGTTGCCCTATCTCCCAAGAACATGTAAAGCCATGCAGTGCTCAACTTTAACTGCGACATTAAAACCCCAGTTTGCATAACCTGGTTTAAAAGGAAAGACTATCTTACCTTTCCAATGTTTTCTTTCTGGAGCAACCTTGGTTGGCTCAGAGGGCTGGCACAGCTGGTTGGCAATCTTGGAAGGACCCCCTCGCTGGCCGTTTTGAGGGGAGGACCCGTTTCCGCGATGCACTTTAGCAAATCTTGGTCTCTGCTCGGATAAACCAAGTTTGGGGGGCCCCACAGTTTAATGTTGTTAACTACTATGTTTTCCAAGATTCCAAGGAGGGTGGTACATCTGGATGGCAAGGAAAGCCGGTTTCAATGTCTTTACGTGGCAGTTTAGCCTTGCTGGCAGTCCTACGCCTTGGCAAATGAATCCACAGACCCCGGAAAAACAAATCCTGTCTTCTGGGCCCCATATTAGCCAGGATTCATGGCGTGGATTAATGTTAATCACAGCTCATTCTTCTCTGAGTCAAGCCGGTTTTCGGGGCTTCTTGGAATAAAGCAAATTTTGGGGTTCCCCAATTTTCCAGAAAAAAAATAATAACAAATAACAGATAGTTGACCAGGTCTTAGCCATCAAATTTTGCTTTGTAGAATTTAAAGGTCCTTCTGGCATAATATTAAGTTTATTAGTTCCTGCAAGAGCTAAACCAGTTTTGGGGCCCAGCTGTGGCCCCCATGCTTAGAAAGGCCCAAAATAAATTAAAGCCGAATTATTATTATTATTTTTATTTATTGCATTTTGGCCTAAAATTGTCTAAATGACACGCCAGAGAAACAAAAATCAAGCAAGTCCCCATTGCAATGGGGTTTTTTTGGGGAGGGGGCTGCTTTGAGCTCCTGGGCACAAGCCCATTTCTGGGGTTCTGGCCCTTTCTTCCTTCAGACAAAATCAAGCCAGGTTGGGGCCTAACAAAGTTTGTTTCCCCCAGGAAACCTCAGAGGCCCCAGAAAAAATGCCGACCATGTTTGCTTGGGCCCTCAAAGGCTCAACGAGGGGGCCCCTTTCCTGAAAATATGAGAGGAAAAGGGGAAGAAAATGGGGTCTCCTGCCTTTCTTCAGCCTTCTTTTTCCCCCTCATTTCAAGGCTCCCGCCATTTGCAATTAAGGGCCAATTTCACAGCTGGGTTTGCAGCTGCTTTTCCTGACAATTCTCCTCAAACAAACAAACAAAAAGGAAAAGGCAGGGAAGGGTCAGGCTTTAGAGTCCCGCACCAGAAAAGGTCCCCAAAATATGTGGCTTTTAGCCCTAAATTTAGCCCTAGCTCTTGCTTTTAAAAACCAAGGGGAAGACAGATGGCAGAAATGTTGCATTTTCCCCTCAGAGGATCAAACTAGCTTTAGACCGACTCTTAGCTGTGGTTTAATGGAGAGTAAATTGGGGGAGAGCTGATTTATTTTGGCCACGGCCCCACTCTAAAGCAGGATTAAAGTAAACTTAAGGGTCCGGTCAGGAGTTAGCTATGATGGTTAGCCTGTTCCAAATCAGGTTTAAGAACCTGGACTAATCTTAGCTGTGGATCCTGGTTTAAGGAAGAGTAAATCTGGGGGGAGATTTAGTTTGGCCATGACCCATCCAGGTTTGGCCTGGAGTTAGCCATGATGGCTATCCTCCCCAAAAATCTGAAGTTTGATCATATGACCATGCAATTTATTTTTATTTTTATTTTTATTTATTTATTTGTCAATCGTATATAAGATAACAGGTAAAAGTATAAACATAATTTGAATACATGAAAAGAGTAAGTAGAAAAGAATATTAGGACAGGGACGGTAGGCACACGGGTGCACTTATGCTTGGCCCCTTTGTTTGTAAGTGTGAAAAATGGTCGTACCATTGTAACTTCAAATGGTCACTAAATGAATTGTTGGAAGTCACAGACCACCTGTAATAAAATAGCATAGCTGGAAGGGACCCCAGAGGTCTTCTAGTCCAACCCCCTGCTCAAACAGGAAACCCTTTCTTAAAGAATGACTAACAGAGTTGGAAGGGACCTCGGAGGTCTTCTAGTCCAACCCCCAGCCCAAGCAAGAGAGGGCCACCTGTGCTCTCTATTTTTTTGCTAGCATGCTCACTTTTTAAAAGTTTTAGAGTATTTTTCTCACAGCAGCACCTGCCTCCTCCTCCTCCTCTTCATTCTGAGAGAGGCGTGGAAGCCAATTCCTGCAAAATATCACTTCTGCATTGTGTCGTCACAATGGGAGTCGAAACACTTTCCCGTTCGCAAGGAGAGGAAGCTGGCAGTTGTGGGTGGAGGTGTGCGGGGCCTGTGCAGAGCCTCACACTTAGCTGGTGTGCTTGTGGCGGCTGCCGTCTCTCAGGGCGGCTGCCCTCTGTGCTTGGTGCTGTGAAGGAACGCACTTCATCCCAGGTTTTAATTATTTATTAAGTATAAAGGGACTGGATGGAAGCAATTACTTAGGTGGGTATTAACTGCCACGCCACTTAAGGTGGCAGCAACTTTTGAGGCTTTTGTCGTGGCGTTCTGGGACTCCGAAAAGTCCCACAAGGGAGTGGAGAGCTTCTGTGAATGAGGGGAGGTGCCACAACTGAATAGCCGGGGGTGTAAATCTATGGGGAGATTGAAGGAGTCCCCTTTGGCAAATGTCTCCTTCTTCTTATTCTGCATACTTTATCTATTCATCTGCATCTGTTGTTCTGCTTTCTGTATATGATGTTCTGTATCTGTTACCCTGTATTCTGTATCTCTTATTCCGCATCTGTTATTCTGTGTTCTGTATGTGTTATTCTGGGATGTTCTTTATTCTTAACTGTTATTTTCTAATCTTAACTGCTATATTGTATTCCTTATCTGTTATTCTGCATTCTATACCTGTTACTCCCTATTCTGTTCTCTATTGTTCTGCATTCCGAGTCTGTTATTCTATATTCTGTAAGGAAGGATCTCCTGCTTGAGCAGGGGGTTGGACTAGAAGACCTCCAAGGTCCCTTCCGACGCTGTTATGCTCCATTCTGCACTCCACAAGGGTGAAAATGTGCCTCAGATGCAAAGTTAACAACTTTGTGCAGATAGTCCTTGAGTTGCGACCGTATTGGAGCTTGCCCTTACACACGAGAGACCACAAATTCACAACCCTTTTTTGTGGTGGTTGCACACCCATTCTCTAGGGCGGAGTTTTGTCGAAAATGGAAGTCACAAAAACTTCATGAAGCACATGATTCACATGATTGTGGGACACGGCAAATGACCATAAATATGACCATGAACACACAGAGGAATCCGATTATCAAAACTTTGGGTCACAAGACTGCTTTTTCAACTTTGAACAGTGGCTAAGCAGTCATAAGTCAAGGACTAACTGTACCATCTTCCCAATTGGTTTGTTGGTTTATGCAAGAGCTGAGCTCTGATTTCTCAAACCAGGAAGGACAGGGTGAGTTAAAACACAGAATAACAGGGCTGGAAGGGAACCTGGAAATCATCTAGTCCAACCCCCCTGCCCAAGCAGGAGACCCTCTACCACTGAACGGCTGCCTAGTCTTTTCTTGAAGACTCCCCCTCCATTTTTCAAGAAATCAGATCATAGTTTACAGGCGAGATCTTTGTCTTTGAGAAAAACCCAACTTCCTGCCTTCCGATATCTGGATCTCCATTATGCCAAGGAGGGAGAATATTCTCCCATAGCAGAGTGCAGGACGCACAATAATGGACCGAATTAGATCAACACAGATCCGATGGAATATCAGGGGAGGAAAAGCAATTTCGCAGTGAACCCAGCGACCTGCAGAACTGCTGACTTTCTCTGTGCAGAGAAAGCAAGCTTTAATTTAGCCTCCAGGATAGAGCCAAGGGTGGGGAACTCTCCACATCAATGCGGTTGGGCGAACGGCAAGAGGTTGTGTCCCGTTGCAACAGAGGTCAGTGGGATTCTTGGATTGTGTGGGGCAGGGTGTACAAACAGGGCCTCCAAGGAAGAGAAGCTTTGTAGCTCAGGGTTGAACTGGGGGGTCCTGGGTGCTCTCCAAGCTTGGTGGTTTCCTTGCAAACGTTTCATGACCCAACTAGGGAACATCATCAGTGCTAGAAGGGAGTGTGGTGTGTGGGGGGGGGGGAAGAGGGGGGGGGAGGACTATAGATCCCTTGGTGTTCTTTGAGCTTCTTGATGGTTTTCTTGCAGACATCTCATGACCCAACCAGGTAACATTATCAGTGTTAGATGCACCACCATACTTGAAAGTAAGTACCATACTATATTTGAGGGGGTCTAACTATTCTCCAAAGTATCTCAGGGCAGGGCAAGAAGCAAACAGTGGAAGAGACTGTGCGGCCCTTGGTGTTTTGTGAGCTTCAATGGGGGTTTTTGCAGACGTTTCATGACCCAACTAGCTAACATCATCAGTGGTAGAAGGCAGTGGGGTTTGCACTGATGATGTTACCTAGTTTGATCATCAAACATCTACAGGAAAACTACAGAGCTCAAAAAAAGGGAGGGAGGGAGGGAGGGAGGGAGGGAAGGAAGGAAAGAGGGAGGGAGAGAAGGCAGGCAGGCAGGTAAGAAGGAAGGAAGGAAGGAAGGAAGGAAGGAAGGAAGGAAGGAAGGAAGGAAGGAAGGAAGGAAGGAAGGAAGGAAGGAAGGAAGGAAGGAAGGAAGGAAGGAAGGAAGGAAGGATATTTTGATATATTCCAGTGAGATGGGAATATCAACCAAACTCCGCTGGCCTTGAAGAGCAGCTAAGCAAAATGTACACCCCACCACCACCACCACCACCGTTGGTCCTTGAAGGAGAGACTAAAGCAGCTGCCCTGCATTGGGAAGTCAAACAGACCTGGAGAAATAGGCCGTGGCAAGCCCCTTCTGCCTCGTTGTTAAGAAAACGACACAAGTGTGTTTAGAGTCAGCAAGCGTTAGGCTCAAAGGAGCTGACTCAAATGCGCTTTGACTTTTCTGCTGCAGCAGCCAAATCCCCTGAAAACCGGGGCTCCTGCCCGCTCAAGAGACACCCAGAGGCAGCCTCAATCAAGGGGGTTGAGCTGGCAAGGTTGAAGGGGCGGGGGTCTTCTCATCCGGCAGTTGCATTCCCAGCTGGCTTCCTCCGAATGTGGGGTTTCTCCTTGGGGGCTGTAAATATTTGGGGGGTTTTAACCCAGTTACGTTTGCCAGCTCCTGCTCCTTCCCAATGGCGGCAGCCAGAATAGAGTTTAATTCAGACTAAATGAGAATACTGCACAGGAGATAGATATCTGCCTGCAGACTTACGACCGCAATGAAGCCCAGAATTTCCATTGCTAAGCGAGACAGTGGTTTAGTGAGTTTTACCCCATTTTACAACCTTTTCTTGCCACAGTTGTTAAGTCAGCAACATGGTTGTCGAGTGAATCTGGTTTCCCCCTTGACTTTGCCGATCAGAAGGTCACAAAAGGGGATCAACTGTCATAAATATGAGACGGCTGCCAACCGTCTGGATTCTGCTCACGTGACCATTGTGGGAGATGATGCTGCAGTGGTCATAAATGTGAAAAATGGCCTTTTTTTTTCAGGGCTGTTGAACGGTCACTAAACAAACTGCTGTAGGTCGAGGACTTAAAACAAGGCATTCATTAAAACACTCAGCCTTGGCACCTTGAAATCAAAGAAAGGTGTTCCTGTGGATTTAATTTAGTGTAAAAAAAGGAGATCAGAAGCCAAACGGAGTCTGAGATATAATCCTGACCTTTTCAAGGTTTCGCTGCTCTGACGTTTTTATTGGTGGATTTTTCTGCCCCTCAGAGAGGAGGGAGGAACTGCCCGGAGGAGGAGGAGGCAGTCCAGTGTTGTGGCTATTGAGATGAAGGCTGGGCCAAAGGACTCCGGACAACTGTCTGTATATGGATGTAATAGATTTACAGGTAGCCTTCAACTTGCAACTGTTCATTTAGTGACCGTTTGAAGATACAACGGGAAAAAAGGGACTTAGGACTGTGTTTCACACTTACGACCGTTGCAGACTCCCCGTGGTCGCGAGACCAAAATTCACACACTTGGCAACTGACTTATGACGGTTGCAGTGTCCCAGGGTCACGTGAGACACTTTTGGAGCAAAACTAAGTCAGTGTGGAAGCTGGATTCATTTAACAACTGTGTGACTCACTTAACAACCGAAGGCATTTGCTTAAGAAGAAAAGCCAAGGATGGCTCAAGGCATCTGTCCAAGGTCCTGAACAAACCAGAGTCTTTTTCTAAATATACAGGAGTTTTTGGCTTATGGCCGCCACTGAGCTCAAAATTTCTTCTGCTAAATGAGAAATTTGTTAAGTGGGCTTTGTTCCATTTTACGACCTTTCTCGCCATGGTTGTTAAGTGAAGCACTGCAGTTGTTCTGCTGGTCGAAGAGTCATTGAGTGAATCTGGCTTCCCCATTGACTTTGCTGGTCAGATGGTCGCAAAAGGGGATCACATGGTCCTGGGACATTACAACCGTCATAAATAAGAGTCAGCTTCCAAGCATCTGAATTTTGATCACGTGACCCTGGGCAGGCTGCAACTGTCGTAAGTGTGAAAAATGGTCATATGTCGCTTTTTTCAGCGCTGTTGTAACTTTGAACCGTCACCATAGGAACACTTGTGAACGGAATTCCTGGTGTGATTTCCGTCACTAAACAAACTGTCGCATGTTGAGGACTACCTACAATTCCTGGAGGATTATATTTCCACCCCTTCAGCTGATAATAAAATCCAGGGGGCATCATTTACAAGAGATAGTATTAACTTCTCCATGCAAGCAGAAGTAAACAGCCAATTTGGGACTGATCAAAGCAGAGGAGAAGCATTTAGAGCAGTCGCTGAAGTGAATGGTAATGAAGATTTATCGGGGATCATGGAAGTGATGAGTTTATTTAGGATCTGGCAAATTGTCCCAGGGAGAGCGGGAAGAAGCGAGCAGAGCCGGGAAGGGAATCGACGTAATACAAAGTGACAACTTTCCGAAGGAGCAGATTTCTGGAGAAAGAAGTGACCCAGTTGCCTTTACAAACCCAACAAACAACATTCTGAACAACATCCTGAAGTGTGGTTCCTCCCGTACAAAGTCGAAGGTCAGGGTGAAATGGAACTGGGGCACCCCAGAGGAACCGATCTTAGTTTGGGCAACTACTAACTTGTGTCCAGGGGTGAAATCTATTGTTGTGGTCCGCCAGCAGCCTGAGGAGCTGGCAACTGAGTCGGACAGTAATGAGGCAGAGGTGAGGCCAGGGCCACTGGGGAGTGATGTGCAGACTCCAGAGCCTCCAGAAATTGTTAGTAGTGAGGCAGAGGAACAGGAGGAGCCTGTTCCTAATGCACACATGAGAAGAGCTGCCAGAAGGCAAGAGCAGCTCAAGCAAAGAGGATGACTCGGGAGTAGGGCCAAGAGATGATTGGCCCCTCCCATAAGGCTTAAAAGACCAGCAACGGCGTTTGGGCTCTTTGACGGAAAACAATGTTGATAGCTTCGTCTTCTTGCATTTATTTTGTATCGGTGTCTTCTGAACGTTTGCCAAGAAAAACCTTTGGCAGTTTGCCTAATTGGACCAAGGTTTGCAATAGGATTGAGGAATTTATGTTGGGGGGAATTTGTTTTAATTTAGTTGAATACGCTGGGAATGAAGTAATTCTCAGCTGTTCAAATAGTTCGTTTTTTCACGGACTGGGTTTCCTACTACCTACTTGGGTCTGGGTCACAACATCTATTTACCTTCCCTACCAGTTCGGAAGTACATGCGCCATGCATGTCATGTGCGCATGCCGACCCGCTGCACATGCACAAAGCCTTCTGTGCATGCACAGAGGGTAAAAAACAGGTTACTTCCTGGTTAAAACCAGGAAGTAACGACAACTGGTTAGGTGGGCGGAGCCTCAGCCACCATCGCTACCCACTCAGCCAAACCAGTCTGAACTGGGAGCATTTCACCCCTGCTTATGTCTGACTTTAACACAAGACCTAAAATGGACAGCTAACATCAAAAACATCATCAAAAAAGGACAACAGCTCAGAAAGCTCAAACTGCCCAAGGAGCTGCTGATCCAATTCTACAGAGGAATTATTGAGTCTGTCATTTGCACCTCTAGAACTGTCTGGTTTGGTTCTGCAACCAAACAAGACAGACACAGACTTCAGAGGATAATAAGAAATGCAGAAAAAACAATGGCTGCCAACCTACCTTCCATTGAGGACCTGTAATACTCCAAGAGTCAAAAAGAGGGCTGTGGAAATATTTACAGACCCCTCGCATCCTGGACATAAAGTGTTTCAACTCCTACCCTCAAAACGACGCTATAGAGCACTGCACACCAGAACAACTAGACACAAGAACAGTTTTTTCCTGAATGCCATCACTCTCCTAAACAAATAATTCCCTCAACACTGTCAAACTATTCACCAAGGCTGCATTACTATTACTATTACTATTATTATTACTATTACTATTACTATTAGCCTTCTCATTGTTCCCATCACCCATCTCCTCTCACTTATGACTGTATGACTGTAACTTGTTGCTGGTATCCTTACGATTTATATTGATTGTTTCCTAGTATGATTTGATTGCTTATTTATTCCCTATGACTATCATTAAGTGTTGGACCTTATGATTCTTGATGAAGGTATCTTTTATTTTTATGTACACCGAGAGCTTATGCACCAAAGACAAATTCCTTGTGTTTCCAATCACACTTGGCCAATAAAGAATTCTATTCTATTCTATTCTATTCTATTCTATTCTATTCTATTCTATTCTATTCTGTTAACACAGGATAGGGAACGTAAGCTCAACTGTAGAACGTAGAATTATAGGGCTGGGAGGGACCTTGGGGGTCTTCTAGTCCAACTCACCAACATCTTGGATTTGGAAAGGCTCCAAGATAGTTCTTTGCTTTGGCGTTTCTTTTCACTGTAAAAATGACACACACAAACTGGAGTTTCCGGAGAAGCTGATCATTCGTGGAATTCAGCGTGGAATCGCAACATCTATCGGTCATTCCAGGAAGGGATTCTGCTGACAACATCACACTGCTGTGAGTACACAAAGGGACGTCCCAAGTGAAAACTTGCTCCCCTCTCCAAAACAGAAAATATTGTAGGTTTGAACAGAATAACAGCGTTAGAAGGGACCTTGGAGGTCTTCTAGTCCAACCCCCTGCTCAAGAAGTACTTTTTCAGTGCTGTTCTATCTTCAAACAGTCACTCAATGAATGGTTGTAAGTGAAGGACTTACCTGCATTAGTTTTATTATTTATTCACAAAAATTTTTGCAGCCTTCTGGCATTGACTGTCGGCCTCCATGTGATATATTAACCGAGGAAGGATTTTTTTTTCCCCTGCCAAAATTTAACACTTTGATACCCAGGCTGAGCTTTAAAGTGGCTTCTTGCCCTTAACAAATTCTCTGTGGCAAATCTAAGATAAGGAGATCCTGGGTCTATTGGTGCAGAAAACTACCCGATTGTGTTCCTGAATTGCCCAGGATTTTAAAATCCATCAGATCAGAAGCCAACCCTAAAATTTCTATACAAGGTTCACCGCGGAGACAAAGCCTCAAAGAAGAACAGAATGAAATGGAGAATTAAAAGCCCTGGACCGGTTTTTAAGGACAGGAAAAACAAGAACCCAAAGGAGTATTTTTTTTTTTTGACCCGAAGCCTCGAACGGAAAGCTTTTTAGTTGAAAACAGTTTGTCCAACCGAATCTTGGTTGAAATCCATTAGTGACCTCTTGCTGAAGTGATTACTGGCAAGGATTTCCTTATTCATCAGCTGCAACCTATTTGCACCGCAAAGATCTATTTTGGGAAGGCATTTTTAAAAATACATTTGTAAATAGGTTCTCGGTGGCGGCTGTTTCTGGAGAACTTTTGCAGAAGGCCTTCTTCAACGTGTCTAATCTTGAAGTCCCCGTCTGGAGACCTTCAAAGAGAGTATTGAGGGTCCCTTCGGCATGCCTGGTCTCCAAAATGGGCCTCTTCCCTTGATAAGGCAGCTTAATCAAAATCCAGCAGGAGCCTCACTCCAGCAAACTGGGAAGATCTATATCCTCCAGCCATTACTGGTCATCCTCAACTTGCGATCGCAATTGAACCACCCCCCGATGTTGCTAAGTGAGAAATTTCTCAAGTGAGTCTTGCCCCTTCTTACAGCTTTTTTCGCCATAGCTGCTAAGTGTATCACTGCACTTCTTAAATTAGGAACGCCGCGATTAAGTCAATCTGGCTTCCCCGTTGCTGGTCAGAAGGTCGCAAAAGTGGGGGAAATCACGTGACCCCCCCAGGGGATGCTGCGACCGTCATAAATACGAATCAGTTGCCAAGCGTCCGAGTGTAAATTACGTGAAGATGACGCAATGGTGTGTAAAATGGCCAGAAGCCACTTTTCTTCAGCATCGTGGCGACTTCAAATGGTCACTAAACAAACTAAACGGTGGAGGAGGAGGAAGAAAAGAAGGAGAATAAGGAAAAAGAGGAGCGATGGAAAAGGAGAAGGAAGAGGGAGGAGGAGGCGGAGGAAGAAGATGAGAATGAGAAAGATTGTGGAATCTGTGGTGCTCCCTGGATCTTGCAGATATTTTATTACCAAATTAGGTAACATAAATTAGGTCACTCATGCTCTCGTTACCTCTCGCCTGGACTACTGCAATGGGGCTCCCCTTGAAGAGCACCCGGAGACTTCAGCTAGTCCAGAATGCGGCTGCGCGGGTTATTGAGGGAGCGGTTCGGAGCTCCCACGTAACACCTATCCTGCACAGACTGCACTGGCTACCTGTTGTTTTCCGGGTGCGCTTCAAGGTATTGGTTACCACCTTTAAAGCGCTCCATGGCTTAGGAACAGGTTATTTACGGGACCGTCTACTGCCGGCCTCGATCTCCCATTGCCCGGTGCACTCCCACAGAGAGGGACTCCTCAGGGTGCCGTCAGCCAAACAGTGTCGACTGGCGGCCCCCAGGGGGAGGGCCTTCTCTGTGGTGGCTCCGACCCTGTGGAACGAACTTCCCCTCGGACTTCGACAACTACCAGACCTTAGGACCTTTCGCCGCGAACTTAAAACCTATTTATTTTGTATGGCTGGACTAGCTTGATTTTTTATCTTTAAATTTTAATTGACTTTTGATGGGTTTTTAAAACTTAAACTTTTGTAATTTTATGGGGGTGTATGTTATTTTAATATTTGGGCAAATTTGAATCAGTTTTTTAAGGGTAGTTTTTACTATTGTGTATGTTTGTATTTTATCTGCCTGTTCACCGCCCTGAGTCCTTCGGGAGAAGGGTGGTATACAAATTAAAATATTCTATTCTATTCTATTCTATTCTAATCAGTTTGGAAGGGAATAGGGTTTGCAGAGAGGAGGAGGGGGGGGGAATTGTCACTTATTAGGAAAGTATAATTTGAAAAAAATAATTGATCCATGGCCTCTTGGACATCTTGAGGAGGAAATGGCTGACGATCTCCAAAACCTCCCAGCCATGGAGAAATAAGCCATCAAACTTTTAAGCAAGCCTTTTCTTCATTTTTTTTCCCAAAAAATAATTTCAGCAAAGGAAAACACAGCTGTTTGTTAGGTTCCAGCCATCTCCACCAACACCTGAGATCGATCACATCCATTTTAATTGGAAGAGAGGCCTGGCACCCGTTTTCTCCCCACCGTCCCAGACTCGGGGGGGGAACCTGCTCCTTCACGAAGGCGGCAATTCGTTTTAAGGTAAGAGGGGGGGCCCTGGGGGCCCCGTGCCCTTCCTTCCCAAGTTATCCCCTGCCTTCATCTGATATTTGGCATGAAAATATCTGCATGTCAAAAGGAAAAGCTAGGATCTGAGCTGCAAACGTGAGGTTTTTATGGTTGCAATTAGAGAAAGGTTTGAATGCAGCTCGATGGCTCTGCACAAAAACAGAGGCACAACACACACACACACACACACACACAAACACACAAATGGAGCAAGGTCTGTGTGACAAATGAGCTTGGCAATCCCATTGCAGCAACACGAGGCGTTATATATTATGAGAAGTAAGATGAAGGAAGCCATTACTTCAAATAGCAGAGAGGACGGGATGGTATATAACCTAGAGGGGGGAAAAAATAAAATAAATACAGAATAAAATTTATAACCTCAGCCATCTGGACTGGCCAAATGTGATTTTTATGTTTATATTCGGAGCCGTTCTCCAAATTGGCTTTGGCCGGTTCTTTTGCAGGAAAATTTGGCCCTCCCTCCACGCCAAACGGGGAAAAACTTGCAGAAGGTTGTGAACCTAATCCCAGGTTATTAAAGGGAGTCCTTGATTTACGACATTCTTTTAATGACGGTTCAAAATTATAGCAGCATTGGAAAAAATTGATTTGCAACTGATCCTCACACTTACAGCTGATCCTCGCACTTATAACCATCGCAGCATCCCCGCGCAGTCGTATGATCAACATTGGGGTGCCTGGCAACTGGCATGGATGGTAGTCCTTGACTTACGACCACAACTGACTGAGCCCAAAATATATGTTGCTAAGTAAGACAGTTGTGAGCTTTGCCCCATTTTATGACCTTTCTGTTCACGTTTGTCACATGGTTGTTGAGTGACTCTGGCTTCCCCATCAACTTTGCTTGTCAGAAGGTCACAAAAGGGGATCGCGTGACCCCGGGGAACACTGCGACCGTCATATATATGAGTCAAGTGACCTTTGAGGATGCGGCAATGGTCATAAAATGGTCCGAAGTGATTTTACCAAAATCTCTCAGCTCATGTCTCGCTTAGCGACAGGAATTTTGGGCTCCATTATGGTCGTAAGTCGAGGACGGCCTGTAAACCCTGAATCTACCATCCTTCCACGTTTTTTTCCAGGCTTGGGAAAATCTGTACACGGTGTTGCGTTCAAGCTTGATGCTTGTAGAAATTTAATAAACTCCGGCATCAAATATTCAGCGCTTTTACACAGGGTTAAGTCATTTTCACTTGCCAAAATCAGCCGGGCCTCTTCATTTTTCATGAGACAACTGTAAAACAGGCGCCTTGCCCAGCGCCGAAGACCGGGCGCTGTTTCCACAATGGGTGGGGTGTGAGAAGCATCCAACTCCCCAAAGAAATTGCCCGTAAATAAAGCAAGGGGGTTTGCTGCTGCTGCTGCTGCTTCTGCAAAGTGGTGCACCCCCCAAATTGGCAAACGGGGAGCCGGTTACCAAGCTTTGAAGTGGGGGGCAAAGGAGAGTCTTGGAAATTAGCCTCCCCCTGCCAGGCAGGGTCCAAAAATTGGGGTTATATCACACCCGAGTCCTCCTGGAGACCTCGCCTCCCGTGTCTCTTCTTAATTGTCCAGTTGCCAAAGAGGCATGTCCCCCCTTTTTTAAAACCCCTTTTAATGGCTTCTAAGAGAGGCTGCTCCTGCAGGGAAGGGCTGGCCGAAAGGCTATATTTGTCTGAAAGAGGACGAGAGGGTGGGGGTCTCCCCCAAGGAGCATTGTGACATCTCTCTAATAAAGAAGGAGGGGAGGTTGGAATTAGGTTAGGGAAATCAAGGCGCTTGGGTTACTTGGAAGGGGGAAGAGGAAGAGGAAGGAGGTAAAAGGAGGAAAGGAAGGAAGGCAGGGAGAGAAGGAGGGAGGGAGGGGGTAAAAGGGGAAGAGGAAGAGGGAGGAGGAAGGAGGTGAAAGGAGGAAGGGAAGGAAGGAAGGAGGGAAGAAAGAGGGGAAAAGAAAGAGGAAGGAGGTGAAAGGAGGAATGAAAGAAAGGGAGGGAGGGAAGGAGGGAGGGAGGGAAGAAAAGGGGAAGAGGGAGGAGGAAGAGGAAGAAGGTGAAAGGAAGAAGGAAGAAAGGGAAGAGGGAGGAGAAAGAGGAAGGAGGTGAAAGGAGGAAGGGAAGAAAGGGAGGGAGGGAGGGAGGGAGAATGGAAAGAAAGGGAGAGAAAAGAGGGAGGGGGAGGGAGGGAGGGAAAGAAACAGAAAAAAGAAAAAAGAGGAAAAAAACTAAAAAGGAAAGAAACAAGTCTTCCAGAGAAAAGAGGCCCATCTCTTGTCTGTCTCTTCTGGGGGAGAAGTCCTATAGCTGAGGAGGGGGGTGGGGGGGTGGGCTGAGTCATTTTAAGCCTGTCCTCTTGGGTTTTGTTCTGCTTTCCTGGGAGCGGCTCCCCCCCGCCCCACCCCCACACAAGCCTCCCTGGGGCTGGAGCTGAGTTTATTTCAGGCCACCCATAAACCCAGCATCATCCTCTCCAAATCGGAGGCGGCTTCTGAGGCTGCTGCCCGTACTTGGCAAAGAGCAGAAACGGCCTCCAACTCTTCCCTTCGGCTGACCTCACGGCCAAATCTCAGCCTCTCAACTCTCTTTTTTCGGTGTTAGTGGAGCAGAAACTTCCCTCCACGCCCAGCAGCCTTTCCCAAAAGCCAAATACGGCCGGCCGAGTCCGGGGCTGAATCTTTGGCCCCCTGGACCAAAGCGCTGAATCCTTCTCTGGAAACCGTTTCCTTTCAGACATGCAAACAATTCTGCTTCTTCCAGGCAATTAGATGGGTGGGAAGGAAGGAAGGAAGGGAGGGAGGGAGGGAGGGAGGGAAGATGTGATGGATGAGAAGGAAGGAAGGAAGGAAGGAAGGAAGGAAGGAAGGCAGGGAGGCAGGGAGGCAGGCTTCTGTGCGTCTGTTCTGGCGTTCTTCTCTCCTCATAGTGGTTTTCTTTAGCCAAGATGAAATGCTGGCTTGTCTAGCTGGAGAGAGACAAAGGAGGGATGAAGGAGGTTAAACTAGGGGAAAGGACCTTGAGGGAAGGGAGAGCAGGCATTTCATTTCTGGGCGATGGCTGCCCCCAGCTGGTCAAAAGTTATATGACAGTCTTCCTGCTTCCCATCATCTTCATGGCAAGCCCAAATTTCAAAATAGGCAAATTCAAACTTTTCTTTCCGTAACTTCTCTTCAAGGCTCAGAAGACACTGCACAGCCATTTGTCCGGAATCTCATGCTTGAGCAGGGGTTGGACTAGAAGACCTCTGAGGTCCCTTCCAGGTCTGTCATTCTATCTTCTGTGTTCTGATTTTATTTTCTTGGTGAAATAAGAGCTGCATTTTCGTCCTTCAAACTCTTGATTGAACCAAGTCCAAGCTGATGTTGGCCAGATTGCAATTGTTTGTTCCCTTCCGTTTTTTTGTTTTTTTTATTGTCCCTTCCAGCTTTTTAAAAGCATCTCTCAATTATAAACATTTCACAAGGGAGAGAAAGAATGATTTCATACCTTAGGGGGTTGTTTTTTAAAGGGGGATTTTTCCCCCCTTTGCTTGTAAAAAAGGATGGAGCAATTTCTACAATGAGTTTTGGAAGGCAAAACAAATCCTTGCTAATAGCATTTTTATTGATTTTGCTTTCTTCAACACAAAAATATCGTAAGTCTGCCAAGGCAACCACAGGGGTTTTGGTTTTCTTTTCTTTTCTTTTTTTGCATGAATGGGGTATTGGGGCTTAGAAGAAGGCTACAAAAACCCAGCAGGGTGGAACAGTCCCCAAACAGCAAATTTGTAGACCGGTCAGATCCATATAAGCAGGACAAAGGTAATCCTCAGTTCACAACCATCCGTTTAGCAAACTTTTAAAGTTGGGGCTAAAAAAAGTGACTTGAAACCGGTCCTCGCACTTATGACCGTTGCAATGTCCCCCCCCAGTATTGCGTGATTGCACTCCAGGTGCTTGGCAATTGACTCGCATTTATGACAGTTGCAGCATCCCTCGCTCCTGGGTCACCATTTGCAGCTGATGTCTGATAAGCAACGTTGGTCGGCGAAGGCAGATTCACTTAACGTCCATGGGGGGGAGAAAGGGTCGAAAAATTGGGTGTGATATATTTAATGACCAGATTGCCTAGCAACTTACATTCCAGTCCCAATCGCAGTCATAAATCAAGGACTACTTTTAATCCATGTCTCTGTTGCGGGTTGTGTATTTTTCTTTTTGCAATTTTGCAAAGTTCAAAAGGATCATTTGAACTCGTATACCCGACGCAGGCATACCCTTCTACACGTTACATACATCTACGTTCAGTCCTGAAGGTTTTTACCCTCTCTAAAGATGGCCGTTCCTATCTCAACCCTGGCCTACTCTTTAAATTTCTTAGGAACCACAGCACTGAAGGCGGTAAAGCACTTAACTAACCCTAATCTCTTAAGATTAAGAGATTAACTGGAATAAAAAAAACTGAAAAAAGCTCCAGAGTTAAGGAGTTCCTACTAGGCTTGTCATATAACGGTGCCCAAAAGAAAGATGGCGACGGTGCTCAAAGCGGGGATGAAGTCCCGTCGGGAAAGGGGAGGTCCTGTTGCCAGGCAACGACGGAAGAGAGGGGGCGTTCCCCCGTTCTGCATTTTAATTGGGCAATTTTACCGGAAAGGCGATGCTGCGGAAGGCGGAAGTGCTGGTGAGGAGCAGGTGGACTTGGTGTGGTGGGGGTCCTGCGGCTTCTTCCATGCGAGCCCGGCGGGTGAGTGGGGCAGCCAGGGGGCGGGGCCTCTCTAGCCGCGATTTGCATATGGGTCTATGCAAATTAGGCACGGGGGTCTTATGTTAATTTATGCAAATATATGCTAATATTTTGGTTAATGCATGTTTAATCATGCCTCGGGTAACTTGTGTGTATTAGAGACTATATGTATAAAATAATCCTTATTAAGCATGTTTATGTACACACGCGCATATATATATATATATAAATTTAAAAATATAAATTAATAATTCTATAATTTAAATTATAAGTAATACACTATAAAACCAATATACATATTTATGATGATGTATTTCTACGTACATTAATAGCACCCTAAAAAATCCTTTTCATATTTACATCAATATTAGCCTAACCCTGAATAAAGCCGCATAGGTGCAATTGAAGGTTTCTAATATTACATGAATTAGAAGCCTAATGAGCGAATGGCTAATATTGATGTAAATGCCTATTGATGTAGTGAGCAATAGTGAGGCAGGCTTCCCTGCATTTTGGGACCTCTGAAGGGCATCAGGCTGGTCTCCGTTGGCTTCCAAGTCCGGTTCTGATTTGCTAGTCATCCCACCAGCCATTTAACAGAATGCTGAATGATAAAGAGTTTGAAGGGGCCTCGGAGGTCGTCTAGTCCAACCCCTGCTCAAGCAGCAGAGCCTATACCACTCTGGACAAGTGGCTGTCCAGTCTCTTCTTGAAGACCTCCAATGATGGGAGGACCCACAACTTCTGGGGACAATGTGATGACCCAGGGTGTGACACAAAGGCAACACAGCCAGAGAACCGATATGAGTCCCCAGCTGTGCCCCCAATGTCCCTTTCAACTCTCCGGCCTGGAGGGAGAGCTCTTCCACCAACCTGTCATAGTCTTTGGCTGGCCATACTTCAGTCCCAAACATTGTAAGCAGAAAACTTCTAACAAACAATCCAAAGGCAAGACCAGGCAATTAATCCAGCAGGGCAAGCAAAATAAGGAATTCCACAAGTAAAGTAGCACGGCGATAAATCAAGCGGGCTGGGAGGATGCCAGGATTCAAAGAAACACCAGGTAAACTCAGCGTTTGTTCCTGACAACCGCCCCTCCCATTTGCCTTTCCTTTTAAACTCCAGCAGCAGTTGTGCCTTGTAAAGAGGATCAGGTCCCTTTCCTCCCTCGTAAGCCACGTTCCTCTCTTCTCCATTCCGCCCCACCTAGGATGAGGAGGGGGTGGGCCTTGGTCTTCGTCTGAACCCCCTCTCCCTTGTTCTACCTCTCCCCCGGCTCTGCCCAGCCTGACTTTGCCCTTCCCCAGTTTTTTCTACAGCCAATGGATCCGCTCACACTCTCTCTCTCTCTCTCTTCAGCCTTTCCTCTTCCCCTTTGGATTCAGACTCCGACAGGGGCATGACAGACAATCTCCATTCTACTGATAGGAAATTTCTCCTTATTTCTAGGGTCTTTGATGGGCTTCCTTTCTCCTTCTCCTTCCCCAGGCTCCTTCACGCAATGGGACCACCAGGCGTCCCTCAAAGAAGCCGAGATGTGAAAGGAAACGCCTGGCCAAGCCGAAGACAGGACCTCGGGTGGGGCCGGCGGATGAAGCCCACTCGGGAGCATCCACCCTGGACCTTGAGGTGAGGCTGCAGAGCGAGAAGGGGCCTTCAGAAGATCCCCAAGATGTAGGCGAGAACATGGAACCCAGGGGGTCTGAGGTCTTCCAGCCCCACCTACCACAGAAGGTGGAGGAAGAGGAAGGAGGAGGAGAGACCGGGACGGCTGGTCCGTCCACCTCTTTGCAGATGGAGCCGGAGGAGACGTCCAGGCAAACCAGCGAGCCAGACAACAGCATTTTCTTGAACGAGGACAGTAACCAGCCGCTGCCGATGGACCGGTTCTTCGGAAGCGTGGCGTTCACGCAGGTAAGGGTGGGTGCAGTTGGCCTTCTGCAAAGCTGGCTGGGGCACTCTGGGAGTTGGAGTCCGCAACGTTGGGCGGGCGGGTGGGTAAGTGGGAGCAAACATGGCTGGTCAACTGAAGGACTCAACGGTTCATCCTCATAATTTGGGGGATCAAACTCCATACCAATGGAAGGCTGCCACGGTGGCTCTGAAGGCCATCAACCAGGGTCTCTTTCTTCTAGGACCTCCCACCGGCCTCCTTCTCGCGGACCAACACCAGCAGGCGAGAGTTCCGAAGAATGCATTTTATTGCCAAAGAGGAAGATGAGGAGAGTGGAGAAGAGGTGGTCTGAAGGATGGCGGTTCTCCCTGAAGACCAGGGATTCTCATGGAAAGTTGAAGGCCAGCGAGAACCAATCTTGAGTGAATTGTCCCTTTTCCAGATGCAGTAAAGACAAAAAAATGTTCCTTGCCGTTGTAGCATCTTCTAGAGTTTGTGTTCTTCAGAACCGTCATCGGGATGGTGATGGACATTGGGCTACTCACAAACCAAGGTGCCTGTTTCTGGTGAAGCCCATGGGTCACAGCGCCCACTACAACCATGATGACAGAGCCTTGGATTTGAGGGAACAACAACCAACCACCCCAAAGTTGTGGGTGCGACATCGCTGGAGGTCTTCAAAAAGAGATCGGACAGCCATTTGACTAGGATGGAATAAAGACTCCTGCTTGAACGGGGTTGGATTAGATGACCTCTGAGGTGCCTTCCAACTCTTGTTATTCTGTATGCTTCTTTCCCCAGGCGTATCATTTCTCTCTTTATCTAAAAGCTCATTTTTAATCATATTCAGAGTTCATTCAGAGCTGTTTTGAAGTTTGTAAAACCTGGCTAAACTGTGGACTGCACATTAAAACCTAGTTTATTATGTTCTGTGAACAGAGATGTTGGAGGGGTTAAAAAAAAACGATGGCAGATGTATGAGCCCTCCCAGTTTGGGCACATCTACCCCTAACTATGAATAAAAGGATCTATTTTAGAGCTCAAGAAATTGCTTTTTTTTTTTAAGATACAAATATTCACAAGATTTTGCTGATTACAATAATAAAGCTTTATTGCTAAAATTAAATAATCACAGTGAACGAAAGGAGCTGCTTTCATCCCTGAAGGCAGAGTTGGTGCACTTAGATCAGTAATGATGAAGTAAAATTTATTATTTACCGTGTTTCCCCGAAAATAAGACCCAGTCTTATATTTTTTTGAACCCTGAAATAAGAGCTTATCCTTATTGCCATGCGCTCAAAAGCCTGTTTGGGCTTATTATCGGGGGTGTCTTATTTGGGGGGGAACGGTATATAATCTAGTTGGCAGACACTTAAATCCAGGAACAGGTCCAAAACTAGATGAAAACATGTCAGCACCTCCTGCCTTATTCTTCATAACTGGGATGATAGAGGAAGTTATCGCTTTAAATCATGGTAGGATTCCTCCCACAGCACCGTCTGTAGCTTACTAAACCTGGTTACTGAACAAACCTAGTTTTTCTGGCTTCACATGATCCATCGGACCCTGCAATGGAACAATTCCCGCTTGCAAGAGTATTTCCTGACATTCCCAAAGGTGGCTAACCAACTTGCAGCCTTTAATGAATGGAACAGGTGGGGAAAAAACAGTGTTATTCACTAATTAATTTCTGTAATTAATTTTTTTAAAAATCTGTTTTTTATTTTTAATCTTTTTTAAAAATATGGAATGCTGTTAAAAGCAACAATTTAAATAACAAATATGGCTCCCTGGCCAGGCAAATTTGATTCAACAATCTCTTTTGCAGTGGTCGTTAAGCAAACGGCTCAGCCGTTAAGCGGATCCCTTCTTAGCTATGGGGTGGGGGCTTTTTGTTTTATTTTTAGAAAGTTTGGCGTCGTTTTTTTGTTTCATTTTCGACAATTGAACCCGGGGGCTCAGGGTGTGGCTGCAAAGAGGCCTGTTCTTTCGGCCCTTCTTTCGTTTACGGTAGATTTTTGTTCGGTCGCAGCCGAGGTTGTGGACCGTTTTCTTGTGGCACACAATGTGCACCAGTTTCAAATTGTCCGTGGTGAACATGAGCCGGTAAAAATATTCCCAGTCAATTTCCTTCCCGTCGCAGCCTTTCACGGCTTCGACTAAGGTGGGCAGGACCTCCCGTTTCTTCTCAATTCTGAAACAGAAAGGATGGTTAAGTATTTTCAAGATCCTTGATGTTAATCCAGGGCTGTTTGTAACATCTTGAGGACCAGTGCCAAATCGGTGCTGCGTGAGGCCAGGAAAATTCAGATTAAAGGGGTTACAGAAATGGCTCGGCTGCTGTTGTTTCAAGAATGGAAGACCCTCAGCAACAAGTCACTCAGCCTCCCGTTCCCTATCCCTCAACTAATTGCCTCTCTAAGGTAAACTGTGCTGGCACATGGAGTCCCTTCCCAGCCAAAGCAAAGTTATTCAACTTCCCTTCTGGAGTTTGTCTAGCCTTTTTTAAAAAAAAAGGCAAGTCTTTGCTACGTACTTATTTTCATGTTTTAAATCAGTGGTTCCCAACCTGACCCCCTGAGGGGCTGCGATGTCATCACAGGGGGTCTTTGGATTTTGATCATGATGCTGCAACAGTCATATGTGTGAAAAACGGTCGTAAGTCACTTTTCCCGGTGCTGCTGTAACTTGGGTCACTAAACGAACAATTATTAAGTCAAGAACTACCTGTACTTTTTTCAGGGACTGTTGCAACTTTAAACTGCTGCTAAGCAAGCAGTCATAAATTGAAGACTACTAATGAACTGCCCAGAATTGCTGACAGGTGGCATTTACATTTAATAAATCATGATATTGCTGTTTCTTTTGAAATTCTTCCACATCTCTACCCTACACACAGCAGCCAGTTGTCCAGCTGGGTAGGTAGATCCAGGGAGCTTAAAATTCAAGGGGTATTTTTGATTTACACACAACTGATCCATCACCAGGAGGGGCCAAATATAATGACCGAACGGACGGGGTGGGATTGTGTTCCAGGACTCACATGTGGTCGAGGTTCCACGTGCTGAACAGAATCCGGCTTTCTTTGTTCCCGTAAGGGTTGATGGAGTGTCTCCAGGAGCAGTCTTCGGTGTCAAAAGGGCCCTGTAGACAAGGGGCACACAAAGCTGGATACAGGTAGTCCTCAACTTACAACAATTCGTTTAGTGACCATTCGAAGTACCGACGGCACTCGAAAAAAAAAAATGCTTAAAGCCTTTGCTTTTATCCGTTTGCTTTGGTTTTCTTACAACTTACTTGGCAAGAGAACCAGCCTTCCGGTGTGCACAGGCGGTCCTTGGTCTCTTCCTTCCGGTCAAAATAAAAACCATTGTATTTCTCCAACTTCAGCTTCTCCAGCATGGCTTCAGTGATCCCGCTGAATTTCATTTGGAGGGCGGGAGGGACGACAGAAATGTAGGCCCCAACCTTTGGAGGAAGAAACGCAAGCTTTAAATATCTTATTTAAAAATATTTAAAGATAATTGAGCTTCCTTGCTAGTCCGCTACCAAAAGCAAACTTCACGGTGTTTTTTTTTACCACCCAAGCTGAAACCTGATAGATTAAATGCTAATTCAAACCCTGAATATGAATGGTGAAAGCAAACCAAACTAAACTATGAAATAGGATGGCAAAAGAGCAGGGAATTATGGAGGTTGCCTTGCCCGTAACATAAAAAGAAAGGAAAACCCAAAGCAGCTTAAAAGGATTCATGTCTATTTTATCAGGGAGCCTTTGTGAGTTGTAGTCTGCAAAAAATACACTCGTTTCCATGTAATTAACAGCACAATATGGAAAGTTAGAATTACAAATATTAGATATTTAGTGCAGCATGTACCAAACTGCTTCACTTCGAATGTTAAGCCTTTTTTTTATTTAATAAACGAGATAGTAATTGGCCACAAAGTAATCATGCAAAAATAAGCAACTTTTTGACTGTTAAGTGCTAATTGGTTCACTCATCGAGGAAAGGGTTAATCAATCATTTGCTGAATGCCTAATCATCATAAATAATGGTTGAGTAATATGGTAGGTATGGTGAAGGCAGACTTTGGTTCCAAAAATCTAAGGTCAAAATAAAGACTTTTGAGTAGGGAGTTTTGCAAGCCACGTTACCTCTTTCATGTATCCACGGATTCTGCTCTCACAACTATGGCGCATATAACTGGACTTGGTCTTAAACCGAGATTCAACCCCTAGGAATGGTGGGAAACGAATGCCGTCAGTCCTCTGCTTTCCCCAAAAAGATTCTTGGAGCCACATTCCAAAGCTAAGTGAGATTGTCAAGTTTCTAGTCCTTAAGGCTGCGTTTTCCAAAACTCTCGACATCCTGAGCACTTTCACCCACAGACTAAATGCCAGGCAGATGCACAAGGCATCGGCTGAGAACTGACCTTCAAACCACATCTCGTCTTCCTGTCTGCTTTCTGCAGAAATATTTTCGCTGAGGTTCTGAATCAGGTCAGACAGCAGTTTGCACCTCTTAGGAGCCTCCTCGCCTGACAGAAGCCCCTGAGCTGCGTGGATCACGCCCGACGAACAGGTGGAGAAAGTGCTCAGGAAGCGCTCGATCTCACTGACGTCTGCCCGCAGAAAAAGACGAGAAAACCAAGGATTAGTCATTCTGGCAGATGATTAGCTTTAATGGCAATCTGTGTGTGTGTGGATACATGTATATGTGTATGTATATTTATGTATATATACATATATATATGTATGTATGTATGTATGTAGGTCTTTGGTTATTCGGGTTTTCTCCCACGTAAAATTGGAAGTGTCTTGGCGACGTTTCAACGAAGTCTCATTCGTCATCTTCAGGCTTCAGCTTCGTGCTTCTGGGAGCAATGTGTGATTGCAGCTGTTTCCCAACTCTGAACTGACCTATTGGGGCTGGTTGGAAGAGGAGCCGCGGGGGGGTGCTCTGTGTGTGTGTGTGTGTGTTTCTGTGCGTTGTGCGTGTCCCACTTACATCCCTTCCATTCCTCCCCAGGGCGCAGCAGGATCAGCTCGGCGTCGTCGGGCAGGGCACGGAAAACCTCTTCGCTGACTTGGACGCCGTCCTCGTAGCAGCCCAGCCGGCAGCCTTCGACCAAGGGCGACTGTGGGGAAGCGGAAAAGCCCGTCAAGGGGACCGTTACTGGGACAGAGACGCGCCGGCCCGCTGGTCGGTCGGCCACCCTCCTCCTCCTTCTCCCCGCCCACCTCCAGCAGGGAGGCCTTCCGCAACAGCTCCGCGAGGCTCCCGGCCGCCAGCCCGTATTTGCGGCCTCCGGGCCCTGCCCGCACTTTGAAGGCCTTGGCCGCCATTGCGCCGGAAACCGCGCCCGGCGACTCCTGCGCCCTGATTGGCCCGGCAAGTAGCGAATCCGTGGTCGAGTCGCAACGGCGCACGCGCGTCCTATTCGCTCGCTGGTTCTTTCCCCTCCCGCCGGCCGCCACTGTGCCGCCGCCGCCCTCGCGCCTGCGCAGTCGCGTCGCAGCGGTTGCTAGGGGAACAGAGGCCCTAGTGATGGAGCCGGAATAAAGTAGGAGGCGAGGGGGGCGGAGGGGGCTCCCCTTCTCGTAGGCTCCCCTCCCCAACCGTGGGGGCTGGGGGGAGTTCCCTTGGGGCGGGGCCTCTCGCGAGTGCGGGAGCCGGTGGAACTGCCCGCGACTAGATGGGGGCAGCGGGTAGGAGGGAGTGGGGCTAATAGAGCGGGGAGGGGGACTCGCGTTACTAACTTTGGGATTGATGGCTCTTCTTAACCGGAATGGGGGAGGGAAGCATAGCCGGACCCGAGAGGAGCCAGTCAAGGTGAGCTGTGCCCCCCTCCCCGTTTTGTCCCCCCCTCCTCCCCGCAGTCGTCTTCATGGTGGTGGAGGACGCGCGAGCAGAAGAGGCCGCCCCCGCCTGCCACGACGGACGGATCGGCTCTAGGTGAGCTGGGAGGGGGGGAAACATGCATGCAAGCCCGGAACATGCAAAACATGTCAATCTAATGCATGTAAAATTCCTGTGCATGCAAAACATGCCAATCCAATGTATGCAAAGCATGGGCATGCACACACAGTACATGCAAAAGTCATGCCATTCCAATAGAATAGAAGAGAGGAGAGGAGACTTTTGTATTGGCCAAGTGTGAGTGGACACACAAGGAATTTGTCTTGGTGCCTGTGCTCTCAGTGTACATAAAACAAAAGATACCTTCATCAAGGTACAACATTTGCAACACTTTATGGTAGTCATAGGGTACAAATAAGCAATCAGGAAACAATATCAATATAAATCGTAAGGATACAAGCAACAAAGTTACAGTCATGCAGTCATAAGTGGAAGGAGATGGGTGATGGGAACGATGAGAAGATTAATAGTAGTGCAGATTCAGTAAATAGTCTGACAGTGTTGAGGGAATTATTTGTTTAGCAGAGTGATGGCTTTTAGGAAAAAACTGTCCTTGTGTCTAGTTGTTCTGGTGTGCAGTGCTCTATAGCATCGTTTTGAGGGTAGGAGTTGAAACAATTTATGTCCAGGATGCGAGGGGTCTGTAGATATTTTCACAGCCCTCTTTTTGACTCGTGCAGTATACAGGTCCTCAATGGAAGGCAGGTTGGCAGCCATGGTTTTTTCTGCAGTTCTAATTATCCTCTGAAGTCTGTGTCTGTCTTGCAAAACAACAATACATGCAAAAGAACACTGTACAAGCAAAATTGGTTCAATTTCTATAGCTACCCAGAGTCACTTATTGAGAGGGACAGCTACAGATATCAAACACATATTTTTCCCCTTTTTATGACCCTGGAGTCATAATTCAGGGTAGACTTGGAGCAGCTGAATGGAGCTGAGCATTTACTGGCTGGATGCCCTTCCTGATGCCTACGTGGAGTTGGCAGCAGATATTTTCTCTTTGTGCCCAGAGAGAGAAACATCTGCTGCCGCCTAAGATTGAAGTCTCAACCTTCACGAATGGGAGGCGGGAGTCTTCACCAGTAGGCCACCCCACCAGTCCAATAAATAAAACATGCCAATCCAGTACATGCAAAACACATGTGCATGCAGACCCAATATATGCAAAACATGCCAATAATTTATATTTTCAAAGCACCTCTGGGTGACTCACAATAATATGCAAATTCATTGGGTGCAAATGTAAGAAATGCAGATACGTGTGCCCAGGCCCAAGGCCCCAAATGTGTGAAGGGCCCTGTCTTCTGTTTGTTTTTATTTTTACTTATCCTGGCTTGTTTCCCACAGCTTCTAGTTGAGTTGGGCAGTTGTATAAACAAATTGAATAAAATCAATAAACAAAAGACAACAAGTGTGAATGTTTGAGATGGACCTTTGAGTAACTTTCAAAGCTGCTTGCGTTCAGAGCGCAAAGTTAAAACGCCGTAATCTTTGATGGTGACAAATCTCTCCTTTTGTAAAAAGCTGGCTGTTCTTTCTTCCCAGTTAGCACAAAAGGGCAGGATGCCACACAAGATTGGGTTTATTGTTATAAGTTCATCTGGACATGAAGACGGCTTCAGTGCTAAGGAACTGATGGTTCACGCGCCAACGGTCAACGGATGGAGGTCACCAAGGTCAGGTCCTAAGAAATTCTAGATATTTCATGTGTTCTTAGGGGCATCTTGCAAGAATCCAGGAAATTTTCTTTGATTTAAATAAATTGAACAAATAAATATATGCATATGCAGCACCTCTGTTTTCCACTGTTCAAAAAAAGGTTCTCTTCCCCCCCCCCCTCTCAAAAAAGTGGACAATAAAGCAACTAGAAAAAATTACAATTTCTCAGTCAGAGGACTTCTTAAAAATTGAGTAGCATTTCATCTCCACTATTAGGAGATCAACATTTTGAAAGGTCGTAATACAAGCCCAGGATTGTAAAGCAGTCAGCCAAGAAAGTTTCCTCATAAATCATAAGTTTTGTGCATTTATGTTTAGCTTTCTAGGTTTTTAAAGTCCTATGGCTACAGAATTTTATGTAGTGTTAAATTTATCCACATTGAATTAGGTATATTCAGATAGTTTAGGTTTATGGAGACGTGGGGGTTTCTGACATTTTACTTTCCTTGGTTTTTGTCCTTCTCTCCCTTTCTCCTTCCTGCTCTCTCTTTTCTTCTCTTCCTTTTCTCTCTTTTTCTCCCTTTCTTCCTTCACTCCCTGTCTTTTTTTCCTTTCTTCTCTCTCTTTTCCTTCCTTCCTTCCCCCTGGTCACTGAGTGTAATAAAATATTCCCTCCATTTCAACCCTGGCATGGGAAATCAAAGGCCTTCCTTTTTCTTTATTTTCAGACTCTGCCAGTATCCCCAAGAAATAGTCCTCCAGATGGTGGAAAGGTGCAGAATTCGAAAGCTGCAGCTCCTGGCTCACCAATATATGATCTCCAGCAAAATTGAGTTCTACATCAGCGAAAACTTGCCCGATTATTTTGCGCCCTATAAAACGGAGCAATTCCAGAGACTGGGGTGAGCTTTCTCTTCCCTGACATGTGTCGGTTTTCCTGCCTGAGAAGTGAGTTGTCACTGGGCACATGGGATTTGCCCAGCCCCCTGGCTGATCCCGGATCAGAACGACTGTAAAAGCAAGGCACAATTCCAGATAAGCAGCCACAGGTCCTAAAAGACGTGTTTGTGAATGCTGGCTGACCCTTTGCTTATTTTCCTTTCCTTAGGAATTTGAGAGAATTTGTGGGTAGTTTTTAGGATTTCAAGCCAATAATTTGAAATTTGGGGTGTGTCTGTAAAAAAGACGGAGGCCCATCCAACACACGTACACAAACCTATTGGCAGCTCACTAATTCATTCCAGGCATCCTTTTCTTAGAACATAAAATACTGAGCGTCCATCAGCGCCAAAGGGTTCACAATACTTGTAAAACATAATTGCATTAAACCTCTTTTTTTCCCCCTTTTCTACAGTTATGTCTCCCTTTCCGATAACGAAAAGACTGGCTACAGGGCCCGGGAATTGAAATCGGTCTACGTGGATGCAGTCGGCCAATATCTAAAGTTGACTTTCCACAAAAACTACGCCAATCAGTACAACCTGTATAGCCAGGTAAAAACTGGGTCTCTCTAGATCTATGTTTCCAAACCTTGGCAACTTTGAGATGTGTGGACTTCAACTCCCAGAATTCCACAGCCAACCATGCTTGTCCAACTCCTACCTGCCAGAGCAGAGAGATTGCAGAGAAAGGGACGACACGGGGGGTACAAATCAGAAAGAATGCATTGGTGCTAGGGAATTGGGAGCTAAAGTCCACAAGTCTCAAAGTTGTCCAGGTTGTGAAACACTAATCCAGACACATTGCTATCATGGCGAAAGACTCTGTTACTTCATGGCAATAGTTATCCAATGTGTTTGGAAGCATGAGCTACAGTATAAAAATCATTGAAGTTGATAGTAATATTCTGATTTTGAATGGCCAGAGAGATCCTGTCTATAAGGTCCACAACCTTGCCTGGAAAAAATTAGAAATGATAAAGTTTCTTATTAATAAAAATAATTAATATAGAATGTAAAAGTTGACTTTCCTACATGGATAGTTAAAAACAGAATGATTGGGAAGTAGTTTTTCTGTTGCCCGTTAGATTCTTCTCTTGTTTCTTGAAACAAAAGAAAAGAGGTCAAAGGGCCTCCCAAACACCTTTGAACCTCAGCTCTCTTTTTCTCCCTCTTCTTTTTCCAGGTTGCTCTTGTGGCAATAAATATCATTGGGGAACCTGCAGATTTGGGCCATGAGAACATCCAGGTGCGTCTGGGAAATTTTGGGGGAGGGAAAGCTAAATGCAAAGAAGGTCTTTCGTGTTTAAACAAAGATTTGCAACCGTCATAAGTTATGACTGTGATAGGCAGACTCATTACAGTCGTCACTCAAGGAGTACCAGTGTACAGGTAGTTCTTGATTCAGGTGTACAGATATAGAGGCCATAACTCAAGGAACACCTGCATACCTATATATAGATAGTCCTCCACCACAATTGAGCTCAAAATTTCTGTTGCTAAGCAAGGTAGTTCTCAAGTGAGTTTTGCCCCATTTTACAACCTTTCTTGCCACAGCTGTTAACTGAATCACGGCAGTTGTTAAGTTAGCAACACGGTCCTTAAGTGAATCTGGCTTCTCCATTGACTTGGTTGGTCAGAAGGTCGCAAAAGCAGATCACGTGACCCCAGGATGCGGCAACCGTCATAAATATGAGTCAGTTGCCAAATGTCTGAATTTTGTCACCTGACTCGGGGGATGCTGCAACGGTTGTAAGTGTGAAAATGATCATAAATCAATTTTTTCGGTGTCATTGTAACTTCAAAAGGCCAGTAAATGAACTGGCTGCCTGTATTTCGGTCTTTCACCCGCATGGTCCCCATTCTAGTCAAAAGTTCTCCCTGTTGTGGTTTTGTTATCTAGTCTTCCAGGGAGAAGCTGATCGACCATTACCTAGGGAGCAATTCAGATGACTCGGCCCTCGAGGGGAGCTACCCCGGGTGAGAACGGCTTAACATGCCCATTTTCCTTCCCTCCCTACCCACATCTGTCTGCCCACCATGGGCAGGTGGCACCATCCCAAACTGCCATTCTCCCCTTCATTCCAGGAAGGCCGACGCCATTTCTCCGCTGGACGATCTGGCTTTTGACATGTACCAAGACCCAGAAGTGGCCCAGATCATTCGCAAGTTGGACGAGAAGAAGCATGAAGCGGTGCACCTGGAACACTACGATCACGCCAAGAAGCTCAAGCAAGCCATCGCAGATCTACAGAAGGTAGCGGTGGCCGAGCGGGGTGGGGAAGGGTCCCGGTGGGAGACGTGGAAAGGGACTCGGCTGCCTTGAGATCCTTTCTTTCTCGTCCTCTTCAACATCTGAAATGCGTGAAGGCTTTTTCCCTTCTGGGTGTTGAATATCAAAAGCTGGATTGGGGTAACCGGTTTTCTTAAACCAATTGTGGTTTAGTTTCTCATGGCTTGGAATGTAGACTTGATGAATGGCCAAAGAAGCGATGCCCAATTCCTTCATTCATTTAATTATCCATCAGACACTCGGGCGCTCATTCGCTCTGTGTTTTAGAGGTTTTCTCTGTTGCGACCGATTGCCCTCAGGTCGGGGAGCGGCTGGGACGCTATGAGGTGGAAAAACGGTGTGCCGTTAAGAGGGAGGACTACGACTTGGCCAAGCAGAAAAAGCAGCAGATGGAGGACTATCGTCTCAAGGTCTACCAGCAGTTGGAGCTTCATAATCTCTTGGACCCAGAGCTCGCCGTAAGTGGAGCAACCCCGGGAAGGAATCCCTGGGCACCTCTGGAAGACAGCTGTTTGGGATCCTGGGGAACCCCCATCCACTTAAAAAAAACCCCACTCCCATTAAAAACTGTTTTCTCTCAAGATTGATCAGGGGTTGGGATTTATAGGATTTTGGTGGTCCGTGGTTACTTTAGATCAAGTTTGACCACTTGAAGATGTGTGGACTTCAATTTCCAGAATCTTTTAGAATAATTTAGGTGACAGGGAGATATGCACTGGGGCCCCACCATATGGCACAGAAATGTGCTAACCAGAGTTTCTTAACCTTGGCGACGTGAAGTTGTGTGGACTTCAGCTCCCAATTCTAATGCATTCCTTTTGGTGTGAATCCCCATTGTAGCTTGCTTACTCTCTTCTAATCCCTTTTTCTGCAATTCTCTAGAGAGAAATAAACCATCAGAGACTTTGCATTCAGCTTGTCTCTTCCTTGGGTTTTCTGAAAAGCAGAAGGGACAAATGAATGAATGGTTGGATGAATTTCTCTCATTCACTCAGATCCGGCGGCTACCGGACTTGCCACTCGACCCCGTGGCTCAGCCCACTACGACCCTCCAGCAGAAGAAGCCCCTGCCGTCCCCCTGGCGGGAGAAAGCCGAGCCAGAGAGTCCTGCCTCGTTGCCCCCTGAGAAGCCCCCTGAAATCCCCTCGCCTGAGCCAGCCCCCCCTCAGGCCTTCTCTCCCCCGCTGGCCCAGGCAGCTCCCATTGCTGCGGAGGCTTTCCCGAAGATCAATGTAAGTTTGGGTTGACTCTTTCCTGCTTCTCTTGTCCCCTTTTGTCCAATCAGGGAGGTTGGGTGGTAGGGAAGGGGTAAGGACAAGGACAAGAGAGACCCAAGTCCCAAGACACAGGGCTGAGCGGAGATGGAAGGTCTGGTTTTTTCTAAATATTTCCTTCCTTCCTTCCTCCCCTCCTTCTTTCTACTCTCTCCTTCCTTTCTCGCTTTCTTTTTTCTCTTTCCTTTTTTCTTTCACTCTTTTCCTTCTTCCTTTCTCTTTTTCTCCTTCCTTTCTTCCCTCTCCTTATCCTTCCTTCCTTTCCTTCTATCCTTCCTTCCTTCCTCAAATACCAAGTTCTCATGGAAGAACTTTTTCCACAATTATCTCCTATACCGTCACATCTCCGGCCCTAGACACAAACCCTCCTTCCATTCTTGCTCTGTGCAAAAGATCACTTCCCCCTTGGCGGGGGGGATTCTGGGAGCCGCACACTGGAAGGCATTGAACCGAGGAGGGACGTCATCCGGCCACCCACCGTTGACCCCGGGGCCCTTCCCTTCCAGGTCGAGTTTTTACCTTACGACGAGCGGCCCCTCCCGGCCATCCGCAAGCAGCAGGAGGAAGGCTTTTCCTTGCTGGAGCCCGAGATGAACGAGGAAGAGCCCGGAGACACGCCTAGGAGCGGAGTGGTTGGCGATCCGGAGCCTCTGACCGAGAAGGCCCTGCGGGAGGCCAGCGCCTCCATTGACGTCTTCGGGGAAACTCTGGTAAAGAGGGGGGGGGCAGCTCAGTTTAGGGGTCAGGACCAAGGGGCCTCTCCGACTTTTGGGTGAGAGGGAGAGAGACCGGATAGGATGACCCAGGGGCACCGACAGGAGCCAATTGGGGGACAGATTTCAAGAGAAGGTGGCAGGGAGCCACACACAAGAACAGGGAGAGCAGGCCTGTTGTGTGTCCCGATACAGGTAGTCCTTGACTTACGACCACAGTGGAGCCCAAAATTTCTCTGGCTCTGCAGGACATTTGTTAAGTGAGTTTTGCCCCATTTTATGACCTTTCTTGCCACTGTTGTTCAGTGAACCCCTACAGGGATTCATCCTTGATCCCTAAGGATTAACTTAATCCTTAAATTAATAACGTGGTTATTAAATGACTCTTGGCTTTCCTGTTGACTTTGCCGGACGGAAGGTCGCAAAAGGGGATCGGGTGATCCTGGGGACGCTGCAGCGGTTGTAAACCTGACCCAGTTGCCAAGGGTCTGACTTCGATCACGTGACCCTGGGGACGCTGCAGCGGTTGTAATAGCAATAGCACTTAGGCTTATATACCACTTCATAGTGCTTCACAGCCCTCTCTAAGCGGTTGACAGAGTCAACCTCTTGCCCCCAACAATCTGGGTCCTCATTTGACCCACCTTGGAAGGACAGACGGCTGAGTTGACCTTGAACCTGGTGAGATTCCATCTGCTGAACTGCAGCTAGCAGTCAGCTGAAGTAGCCTGCGGTACTGCACTCTAACCACTGCACCACCTCGTGAAGTGCAGTGCGGTCCTAACTCACTGTTTCAGGGCCCTTGTAACTGAACAGTCACTAAACAAATAGTCGTAAGTTAAGGACTACCTATAGGAGTGAGGGAAGGAACTTGCCCCCATGAGCCATTCTCGGCCAACTATCAACTTCAATGGAGATGCTGGTCTCCAGCCACGTCCTTCTCCTTCCTTCCTTCCTTCCTGCCTTGCTTTCCCCAGGTGGCCGGCGCCTATTCCAAAACCTGGTCGTATCGCGAGGACTCATTGCTGGCCATCTACAAGAAAATGATTGAGGCTCCCACCAGCATGCCGAAGGAGGAGCTCAAGACCATGCTCCGGGGGGCCATCTTTCTCGTCGTGAGGGCCATCAAAGATATCGTCTCTTCGGTGAGTCAAGGTGAAAACTGGAAGGCAGAGAGGGAGGGTCACCACCCTGGTTCTCCAAAGCTCTGCCCCGTCCCCGAAAAAGAAAAGCAGGTGCTTGAGATGCCTTAAGAACCTGAAGATGGCTCACCTGGATGGTTCTGTGTTGCTGCTTCCTTTCTTTCAGGTCTTCCAGGCCTCCTTGAAGCTCTTGAAAATGAGCATCACGCAGTACATCCCCAAGCATAAACTGGGCAAGCAGGAGACCATCTTCTGCGTGGAGCGGAGCTTTCCCAACCTCCTCTCCCGCACAGGGGACTCCTCGGCCCGCCTTCGGATGGCCACTGCCAACTTCATCCAGGTCAGTCTGCCTGCAGGGAAACTCTGTTAGGTGACAAAATCAGGGATGAAATGCTCCCGGTTCGGACCAGATCAGGTGATCCGGTAGCGATGGCAGCGGGTGGTTTGGAGAACCGGTAGCAAAAACCCCTAGCAACCCCGCCCATGCCCACCCAATCGCCTGCTTGCCCGCTTGCCGCTTCTTTCCGGCTCGCTCGCTTTTCCCACCCAAATGGTAGGAATAGGTTGTAAAAAATGCCTTTAAAAGGTTTTTAAAAAGGCTGTGACGATCACAGCTGAGCCACACGATTGTCAGCCTTTTTTAAAAAACTTTTAAAAGCATTTAGGTAGTAAAAAAATGTATTTAAAAAAGTTTTTTAAAAAAGGCTCCAAAGATCACAGCTGTGGTGCGGGATCGTTGGAACCTTTTTTAAATTTTTTTTAAAGCATTTTTTTCTACCTGTTCTATTTACCTTCCCTCCCATGTCTCCTTTTGAGGTGTACTGCGCACGCGTGCACCTCGCATTTGGTGCGTGATGTGTTTGCGCATGTGCAGCAGACGTTTGGCGCACAGAGCTCATGTGCAGCCGCTGAACCGGTAGTAAACCGGTTCAGATTTCACCACTGGACAAACCATAACCCTATACATCCTAACGATTGAGTCTCTCGTAGTTCAGGAAAACCTGGCAGCCCCCCACCGACCAGTAACCCGCCCCGCCCCTTTGCAGGAGATGGCCCTTTGCAACGAAGTGAAGCCTCTGCAGATCATCCCTACCCACCTGGTGCAGCCCCTGAGGTCCAACTGCCCCACGCACCTCGCCATGAGCCAGGTGGAGCTGGTGGAACGCTTGCTGAAACACCTGGGCACCGAGAACTCCGGCTTCACCGTCGATAACGTCATGCGAGTAAGAAGTCTGGGTTCCTACAGCCTCCTACAGTTTGTTCTCAGATTTGAGCCAAGTACAGGGCTTTTCTTGTAAAATGTAACACAGGCCTTTCTGTTTTCATTCTTTCTATCCCATCACAACCAAATCTCTTACAACCGGTGTTTCTTCACCTTGGCAGCTTGAAGATGTGTGGGCTTCGACTCCCAGAATTCGCCGGCCACCCAGCATAGTCATTTTTTTTTCTCCCATCCCCTGGAGAGGAGAGATTGCAGAAAAAGGGACTATACGAGAGTAACCCAGCCACGATGGGGATACACATCAAATTGAAGTGGGAGTTGAAGTCCACACATCTTCAAGTTGCCACGGTTGAGAAACTCTTGATTACCAGATCACTATGGCGTATCTTGAGGTCCTGTCCCCCCCCCCCGCCCCCCGACCATCTTTTTTTCTTGTCGCTCCAGATCCTAAATGATTATGCTAGATCAGTGGTCAGCAACCTGAGGCTCTGGAGCTGCATGTGACTCTTTCACCCTTCTGCTGGGGCTCCCTGTAACTCAAAATATGCATCACAACCGCCAATATGTAACACCCGCTGGCACGCGATTTATTGAGCTTTTCAACCACCGGTAGGCCAACCATGGATAAATCCAAGAAAAGAAAAGTTTCAAAAGAAAACAGAATGTTTAATTCAACTACATAGGCTAGTTTTGTGGCCGCTCAAGAAACAGTCAGGCACGGGAAGGTTTTGTAGCTCCCGGTGTTTTCTTTTCTGGTCCAAATGGCTCTCTAAGTGTTTAAGGTTGCAGATCCCTGTGCAGATCGGAAAGCTTTTCCCTCTCAGTTTGCAACAGGAGCTCTGGAGCACCGCGTTTTCGAGGTGCGGGAAACGGCTCTCCGGATCATCTTGGACATGTATCGGCAGCACCGAGACAACATCCTGGATTATCTGCCCCCCGACGATGCGAACACCCGCAAGAATGTGCTGTACAAGACCTTGTTCGATGGCTTCGCTAAAATCGACGGGCGACTCACCGAGGCCGAGATGAAAGTAAGGGAGGAGCCTTCGTAAGGATTCTGCCCTTTTTAAGAGATGAAAAACCCTGGCCTGGTTCTTGGAAATCCAAGAGGGGTGGCGCACGCAGAGGGCATGTCTTGAGTTAGCTTCACCTAGCCCAAGTTTGTTAGAAAGGGAATGGAGGGAGAGGGAGAGGCAGTGGGGTCCTTGGTACTCTCTGAGCTTGGTGACTTTCTTATAGGCCTTTCATGACCCAGCTAGGTGATGTCATCAGTGCTAGAAGGAAATGGGGGGTTGCGAGGAGGAGGAGGAGCGATGCTGGCTTGGGGCTCCATGGCTGTCAGCTGGTTGTCTCCACAGGCCCAGAAGAAGGCGGCCACTGAGGAAACGGAGAAAGAGAAGAAAGATGAGATCAAAGCCTTGCAAGGCCAAGTGGCAGCCCTAAAGGAGATGCAGGCAGAGGCCCAAGCTGACAAGGTATCCCAGGGGTTTCAAAGGTGGCCTGACATGACACCCATCGTCCCCCTGGTCAGCATGGGTCTTGTTGTGACCAAGGCCCAGTACTAAACACAATTCAGTCCTCAACAAACTTATTTTATTAAAACAGCTGAGAATTAATTCATACTCAGCTTCATCCAAAACAAAATTCTTAATAACCAGTCCCTCGGCCTTATCACCAACCTTTAATGTCTTTGGCAACCTGCCAAAGTAAAGTGGGGGTTTCTTGGCAAAAACCCCACAAAGTTCAAGAGACGCTGACAAAAAGCACTTTCCTTTTGTTGCTTTCCTACAAAGAGCCCAAGAGCCATTGCTGCTCTTTTAAGCCTTATGGGAGTGGCCAATCATCTCCTGGCCTTACTCCTGAGTCGTCCTCTTTGCTTGAGTGTGCATTAGGAACAGGCTTCTCACTGTCCGATTCCGCTGCCAGCTCCACAGGCAGACCACAACAGGTCTCACCAGATGTGGCCCTCCAGCACATCTGTGGAGTGTCAGCCAGAGAAGGGCTGCTCCTGCTCCTGCTCTTACTCAGGGGAAGCCCCAAATTGTCAACTGCCATGCAGGTTTCGGGGGTACCTGATGAGACCCTCCCTTTTTTTTTGTCTTGTTATTTAAACTTGGTTCTCCGCAAAGAGCCGGCGTTTCTATTTCTTCTGACTTCCTTAATTTCTTTTTAGGAAAAAGACAGCGATTTCCAGAAATCAAAGAACCAAGGTACTGCTTTTTTTTTTTTTTTTATGCTTTTGTAAAGCATCTGGGGAGCATTTGCAGGGCCTAAATTTGGGTACACTGTGATTTAATTCTAATAAAAATTGGGAGGGAGCATCCGGCTCTTTCAGTTGTGCGACTCACAAAAAGAAAGGCCTTTTAATTTTTTAAATGGTTGAATTGTACAGGTCGTCCTCGACTTTACAACCTTCCATTTTAATGACCGTTCGAAGTTACAACTGCACTGAAAAAAGGAATTTAGGGCCATTTTTCATAATTACAACCGTTACAGCACCCTCGTGGCCACGTGATCAAAATTCGGACACTTGGCAAGTGGTTCATGCTTATGGAACCCTTCACTCTTTTCTTTCTCTTCAAAGCTGAAACGTCCAAGAAGGCTGCCCAGCCCGTCCAGGCGGATTCTCTCGATGACCATTCGTCAGTGGCAAACTACCTGGACAAGTAAGTAGCTGGTGGTTTCTTCTTTCCTTCCTCCCTACCCTTTCTCCTTCTTTCCTTCCTTCCTTTCCTTCCTTTTTCCCTCCTTTCCCCTTTCTCCTTCCCTCCTTCCCTTTCTCCTTCCCTCCTTCCCTTTCTCCTTCTTTCCTTCCTTTCTTTCCTTCATTTTTCCCTCCTTCCTCCTTTCTTTCTTCCCTCCTTCTCTTTCTCCTTCTTTCCTTCCTTCCTTCCTTCATTTTTCCCTCCTTCCCCCTTTCTCTTTCCTTCCTTCCATCCATCCTCCCTCCTCTTTTCTTGTCAGGCCTAAAGAATTAGGACCACACATTAAGCTCTGGTTAAGCTCCTCTATTGCTTCTGCACTAAACTGACGTTAGATGAGAGTCAAGCTCCCGTGGCTGAATTTGTGATATTTTTTCCCCCCCTGTTCTCCCTCCACGTCAGCCTGTGCATCTTCTGTGGGGAAAGGGACGAATCCTTCACCGAGGAAGGGCTGGACCTCCATTACTGGAAGCACTGCCCCATGCTGACCAGGTGTGACTTCTGCAAGCAGGTGAGCCTTCCCTCCTTCCCTGAGTGGCTTCCCCCCTGGTGCTCAGGGTGCTCCACCGCTGGAGGTTTCAGGAAAAGATTGGACAGTCCAGGGTGGCCTACAGATTTCCAGCAGCCTCCCCATGGTCACCTGATCAAAATTAAAACGCTTGGCAACTGATTCATATTTATGACGGTCGCAGTGTCCCAGGGTCAGGTGCAGACAAGCAAAGTCAATGGTGAAGCCGGATTCCCTTAACAACTGTGGCAAGAAAGGCCTCAAAATAAGGCAAAACTCAGCTAACAAGTGCTCTCGCTTAGCAGTGGAAATTTTGGGCTTGACTGTGGTCATAATTCGAGGGCTACCTGTAAGGTCTCCTGCTTGGACAGGGGGTTGGAGTAGAAGACCTTGAAGGTCCTTCCCAGCCCATTCTTTACGCCCTCCTCTTCATTGCCTTATAACAGAATCACAGAGTTGGAAGGGACCTTGGAGGCCTTCTAGTCCAACCCCCTGCTCGAGCAGGGGACCCTAAACCATCCCAGTCAAACGGCTCTTCAGTCTCTCCTTAAAAACCTCCAACGATGGAGAACCCACAACTTCTGGAGGGAGGGAATCCCTCCCACGGATTCTGCCTTACTCATTTTGTAAAACAAAATACCAAACCTATTTGCAAACCGGTCTAGGAATTTTGGGGAGAAGAAAGTCTGGGCATTAAAGGCTAGTCACTAATGGAGACCTGGCCCCAAACAGTTGGGAAGGCAGGCCTGGCTTCTTTTGGGGTGGAACAGAAGGGTTTTCCTGCCAATCTGGGAACACACACACACAGAGTTTGCCACCCTCTCAAGCCAAGGCTGCCTTCTCTTCCCTCCTGGGCAGGTGGTGGAAATTGCCAGCCTGACCGAGCACTTGCTGACGGAGTGTGAGAAAAAGGACAACTTTGCCAAGTGTTCTCGTTGTTGCGAGGCCCTGCCAAAGGACGAGCTGGCCCGGCACGTCAAGGGCAAATCTTGCAACCGTAAGTCCTTCGTTTATGCCCGTGCGTGACATCCTTTCGCACCCGGGACCCTCCCCCGGCTGACAGTCTCCCTCTCTCCTGTCTCCAGCTGCCAAGCCTGAGAAAGTGGCCAACCGTTGCCCGTTATGCCATGACAATTTTACACCGGGCGAGGAGGTGAGAGCCGCGGGCATTAAGCCGAGGGTGTTGATGGTCAAATTAAGAGTGGGGGGATCTGGGGAAGGGTCCTCTTTCTGTCCTGGCCAGCCAAGGACGGTGCCTGACTTGCTTTAAGAGGGGAAGGTGGTTGGGGACAATCCAGCACACGGGCAGAGCTATAATTCTCTGTATTTCCACTCTGTATTTCTTTTTATATTTCTACTTTGCTTATATTTCTCAGTTGATCAAAATTCAGGGGCTTGGCAACCGGCATTTACAACCTTCTCCACCTTAAGAGGGGTGGACTTCAACTCCCAGAATTCCCCAGCCAGCTGTGACGGCTGGGGAATTCTGGGAGTTGAAGTCCACCCCTCTTAAAATGGTTGAACCCCACTGCCCTGGGTATTTATTAACAGCTGATTGCATCAAGATCTATAAAAAGATTCGTGACCCCCAAATAGTGTGAGAATGAGGGTGCTGTGTCAAGACCTTGACCACCCCCCTCCCCCCAAATAGTCACAGTGTTCCTCCCTGGGTAGATTATCTCATTCATTTCTTTTTGGCTTTCGTTTTAATTCTGCTTTTCCTTCGACATGTGCCCCTGCCCTTCCGCTTCCCCACCATATTTCCTCGCCCTCTTGTGAGCCACCATTCTTCCACTGGGGGGTTGTGAGCCTGTCATCTGTTGCTCTTCATTGTCGCTGAACCTTTCTTTCGTCCTCTCTCTCTCTCTCTCTCCCCACACACACCCATTCGCCCCTCACCCTGCAGGCCTGGAAGGTGCATCTGATGGGCAAAGACGGCTGCCGCATGAACCCGAGGCGCACGCATTCCCTGAACAAGAGCCTGCCGACGCAGACCGTCACCGGTAAAGACCCCTCTCGTGTTTCCCACCTTCCCACTCCTTCCTAAACTGGGGTGACCTTGTTCCTCCCCAGAAATCAGGGATGCAAAACACACACGCAGCCCTCTCCCCTTCCCATCTCTTCCTCAGAAAGGGTGCTAAACTCACACATACGTTCTCTCTTTTTTCTCTTGTTTTAATTTGCAGGCCGGGCTGGCGGAAGCGTCCTGAACCGGTCGGGTCCCCTGGGAACGAAGCTGCGGTCGCCCACGGTGGGGAGCAAAATCCCCACCCCTCGGGGGGCCTTGAATAAAAACACTGGCAGAACGTATGCAAAGCGATGAGGCGGGTCCCTTCTTTACCTCCCAGGGGCCACGTTTGCCTTCTTTCGTTGCAGTAGGTCTTACGGTGGGGGTGGGGGAGCGAGCAGTGGCAGTCCAACAGGGAGGGGCCACCCTGATTCTCTGCTAATTCCCCCCCTCCGTCCCATTTACGATCACTGCAGTTTGCTCTCTATGCAGAATAACAGAGTTGGAAGGGACCGTGGAGGTCTTCTAGTCCAGCCCCCCCCTCCCCCCTATAACCATCCCGGTCAAATGTTGGTCCAGTCTCTCCAGTGATGGAGCGCCCACAACCTCTGAAGGCAAAGCTGTTCCGTTGATTTATTGTTCTCCCTGTCAGGAAGAATGGCTGTCAGGCCTCTTCTTAAAAACTTCCAGTGATGGAACGCCCACAACTTCTGGAAGGAAGTTATTCCACTGGTTAATCGTTCTCGACATCAGGAAATTTCTCCGTAGTTCTAGGTTGAATCTCTCTTTAAAGGTCTTCCATTTGATTCGGACATAGAATACTAGGGCTGAAAGGGACCTTGGAGGACTTCTAGTCCAACCCGCTGCTCAAGGCAGGAGACCTTGCCGCATCCCAGTCCAGTCGCTTTTTCCTCAAGACCTCCAGGGATGGAGCAGCCATAGCTTGGATAACCCAAGATTGCAGGGGGGTGTAAATTTAAAGAATTTATAAATATTCCCTGAGGGAGGAACTAAAACCGAAGCACAAAATAGATTAGAAGCGACTCTCTCTGGAAGATAGTCGAGTTTGTCAGAATTTGCAGTTTCTGTCACTTAATGGTAGGAACCATTTAAGGGTTTTCAACACAGCCACACCCTTCCCTTGGAAGGCAGGGCAAACAAAGCCCTGGCCAAGGCCAAACTCCACTCCTGACCCCCAGCATCCCATTTTTCCTTTTGCTCAGACTAGCACAATCTGGGGGGGGAAATGTCCTTGAACGCTTGATCATCGCTGAGGCTGTGCAGTGAAATCCTCAAAAAGGAAGCGGGGGGGGGGGGAACCCTGCAGCTTTTTGGCTTCACTCTGGCTTTTTATGCCTCAAGGAGCGGAATGGAGTGAGTTAACTTTTGATGCCCCAAAAGTCGTCAAAATGGAATTTGCTTTATTCAGGATTGCAGCCCACTCAGAGAAAAGGGCAAAGGAATCAATAAAAGAAAAAGAAAAAAAATTCCCTTTGGAAATACGGGAAAAGCTTATAAACAATTGAACAAGGGAAGTAGAAAACAGTCACAGAATCCTACTCTTATTTTATTTATTTTTTTAAAAAATCTCTTCTTGGTCTTATGCTTCCAACCCTCAATTTGAAAAGACGGGCCCCGTTTTTTTCAAAACAAAATGCATTTTTTTAAAGTAAATTGATTTGCATCTCCTTTTGAAATGTCTTAACCAAGGGCTTCTGCACAGATTTCTGAGATGCACCAGCATACAGGAAAAAAATACGCTGAGAGCCAAGCCATGTATCCATATATCGCCACCTCCCCCCTCTTAATTTTCTCAGCAAAGGCAAGACCTTAGTTTAAAAGACTTACAAAAACGAACCAGGTTGCAGGAAGTCAGCGTTTTCCTTTTTTAAAGAGCAACCGCAGACCCTGGAGACCCCGCCTGAGCCAATTCGGTTTGGGCCGAGGGCCTCTCACCAGATAGGCATGAATAATCTGAGCACTTTCTACTATGCAGTCAACCCCCTGGATACCTGTAGATCCACGAATGCACACTGTAGACACTTGCAATTTTTTTTTAATTGTAATATGTGTGTGTGTTTTTTTAAAAAAAATGAAAAAAAATGAAGTTCAGACGCGTTTCAGTTCCGTAGGTGTAAGTGAGGGCTGAAGGCGAGTCGGAGGGCCACGGTTGTGCAAACTCAACGCCACAGAGACGGGCTTTGAGGCTGGGTTTTCTCAGTCCCGGCAGTCATCAGCTGCTAAGCAGGCAGCCCTTGCCTTAAGTTAGGAACACGGTTGTTAAGTGAATCTGGTTTCCCCATGTCAGAAGGTTGCAAAAGGGGAGCCCATGACCCCGGGACATTGTGACCGTCATAAATGTGAACCAGCTGCCACGTGTCTGAATTTTGATCACGTGACCGGGAGGTTGCCATTTTTCAAAAGTGAAGTCACTTTTTTTCAGTGCCGTGTAACTGAACGGTCACTAAATAAACCATTGTAAGTCGAGGACTGCCTGTATATAGGACGGAGCGATGCATTAGCTAGCAGGTTCCAGCCCTGTCTGGGAAGGAGGGGCCAAGGAGGACCTTCACCAAACTCATCCCATGCTCTCAAACCTCTTTTCCTGAGTGGTTTTCCTGGTTGTGGCCATATTTACTATCCTCTAAGAAGGTTATAAACAGAAATGGAAAAACAGAAATTCAAAAACTACCTTCACCATCTGCCGGCCTCGTGTAGAAATCTCTGCCCCGTTTGCAAAAGCACACTGTGGGGTGGGGGGGATTCCTTTAGATCCGCCAAAGTGGAGTCTTACCTCAAAGGAATCCTGAGGCTGCCCTCGAGGGATCGGGGCCCTTTTTATCCCAACTGTCTTAATCTAAAGAGCAAATAAGCTGGATAGCAGGTCTGATTCCAGAGTTCTGCAGGCTCTCCGCTACGTAGAAATGCGTTACACTCCTGTTTGTACTTAAATGATAATAAAAGTTCTGACTTTCAGCTGATGGGCGACTGGTCCTTTTTATATATGTCTGTTTTGTGCTCATCCAATTCTATTATTATTATTATTTTTATTATTATTATTATTATTATTATTATTATTATTGCAGCATCATTCTCAGCTCAAAAGGAAGAGTAAAAATTGGTGGTTTAGAACAAGGAGTCATTTGGCTGTTACGCTTAAGGCCTCGGGCTAGAAACCAGGGGACTGAGTTTCAGTGCCACTAGGACAGCGGTCACCAACCGGTGGTCCGTGAGAAAATTTTGGTGGTCCGTGGAGAAATCTTCCTATTTTTGCTGGTGCACCCTGGTGGAGGAGCTGCGGCGCAAGTGGGCCGAAGCAGCGATTGCGATGGCTGGAGGCTGTGGGAGCAAAGCACTACTTGCACTTGCGCAGCATCAGCATTCCGCCTCGGTATATTTGCCCAGCTGGTAGCGCAAAGCAGCCCTCGTCTCCTGCTGCTTGGGACTCGGAGCGGTAAATGGTGACGGGTCCGGGGAGTAGCCGGATTTTGCTCTCTATTACAGATGCCAGATCGGCCCCCTGCAAGCTCTCGTCTCTCGAGGAGCCCTCGCTGAAGCGGTGTGGGAAACTTCAGCCGGGCTCCTCGAGAGACGAGAGCTTGCAGGGGGCCGATCTGGCATCTGTAATAGAGAGCAAAATCCGGCTACTCCCCGGACCAGTCGCCATTTACCGCTCCGAGTCCCAAGCAGCAGGAGACGAGGGCTGCTTTGCTCCACTGGCTGGTGCAAATATACTGAGGCGGAATGCTGATGCCACGCAAAATGAGACAGACAGAGACAGAGAATCAGAGAGAGATAATCAGAATGAGAGAGTGGGGGAGAGAGAGATTTGTAATTAAAAACATTTCGGGTAATATTCAAATGTATATATTTGTATGTACCTCTTCATAATAAACCATAGTCAAAAACTTAAACTTCATAATACGATATAATTTCAAATGTTTTAAGTGAGTTCCATAATTACCATTAAAAATATTCTATAATTTCAGACACTTTAGCTAAATTACATTATTACCATTAAAGCCATTTAAAGTATTATCTTTTCTTTTTTTCCCCCTCTTTCTCTTTTTTTCCCTTCTTTCTCCTGAAATCCTTTACTCTCTTGGTTTGCCCTGTATTTCCATCTACTCTCTTCCCCTTTCCTGATGCTAAGGCAACTTTGAAGACTTACTTGGGGACTTCAGCTCCCAGAATTCCTCAGGCTTGTCCCAATTCTGGGAGTTGAAGTTCACAAGTCTTAAAAGTTGCCCAGTTTGGAGACTCTTGCTCGGATCAGTCATTGGGAAGGAGAAGTGGAGCAGCAGCAGCACCACTGGAAGACCTGAGAAACCAACTCATTGGGGAAAAATATCTCTTAAAACTTCTGAATTATTATTATTTTTTTTTAATCTGGGCCCCTTTAAGATGGATAGACTTCAGCTCCCAGAATTCCCCAGGTGGGAAGACCGCCCATCTTAAGAAAGAACCCAGCTTGAGAAATGCCGCTCTTAAAATGTCTCGGCGCCTGCGCAAAAAGAGGCGGGGGGGCGGTGAACAGCGTGACGTAGAGGAAAAGAGACTGCTGCGCCTCGGCGCGCGTCTTTAGGACGTCATCCGCGCGCGCCGGAAGCGGCCGGGAGAACGAACATGGCGGCGCCTGAGGAAGCCGAGGAGGGCTGGCCCGAGCTGGCGGCGGCTGCGGCGGGCGGGCGGCGGGAGCTGCGGCTGGAAGCCGGCGAGGCGCTGGAGCGGAGGGTCCGAGCGGCCGGAGGTCGCCTCCCGGCCGCGTTGGGTGAACTGGGCTCGGCGCTTCGCTCCCTGGAGGTCCGCGGCTGCTCGGAGCTACGCGAGCCCGGCGCGTCGCTTGGCCTCCTCTCGGGCCTGCAAGCGCTGGCGCTGCCCGGCTGCGCGCTGGGCCCGGCGGGGTTGTCCCTGGCCGGGCGGCTGCTCCCTGCCGCGCTGCGCTCGCTCGACCTGTCGGACAACGGCCTGGAGGATCTGCCGCCTCAGCTGGGCGGCCTGGAGGGCCCCGAAGAGGAGGCGGCGGCGGCGGCTCTGCCCGAGCTGCGGGTGCTGAACCTGCGCCGCAACCGGCTGCGCGGCCTGGGCCCCGGGCTGGCCCGCTCGGCCCCCGCGCTGCTGGAGCTGCTGCTGGGCGGGAACCGTCTGCGCGCCCTCCCGGGGACGATGCTGCCCCCTCCGCCCCCGCCCGCCCAGGGAGGTCGCCGGTCTGGCCCTCCGCCCTCGCCTCTGCCGCTGCTGGGCCTGCTGGAGGCGGCCGGGAACGAGCTGGAGGTGCTGGGCGCAGAGGTGGCCCGCCTGGCCGGGCTGAAGGTGAGCCAAAAACGGGAGGAGCCAAATAAGGCAGGCCGAGCCGGTCCCCGCAAATGCTTGATGGGCCAGTAGGTCACGTTTCATGAAAATACACCTGCTGTACATAGCAGGGTGGACTAGAAGACCTCCAAGATCCCTTCCAATTCTAATGGCAGTTCAGGTATTCAGCAGACGGGCTTCCTTCCGGAAGTGCTGGTTGCTCCATCACAGGAGATCTTCAAGAAGAGACTGAACAACCATTTGGACAACCAGAATGGTTTAGGATCTCCTGCTTAATCAGGGGGCTGGACTACAAGACCTCAGAGGTCCCTTCCAGCTCTGTATTCTACATTATATGCAGTGGGTGACAGTGCTGGCCGAGAAACCAGGAGACAGTTGCCATCAGTATCTAGTGATGAAAAGGGGGTGGGGGATAAATTCACACAGCCATATCAACATAAAACAAAACACTGCTTACAGGAAAATAAACTTTCCCCTCAGCACTGTAATTTCTGTAATGATGAGAAAAAGTATCTGATTCCTACTGACTTCAGGGACCAAAGAGACATAAATTTGTTAGTGTCATAAAACATCCTTAAAGATCCATCTCATCCTGGGCATCTTTATTTTGAACTTTTACCATCTGGCAGCCGGTACAGGATAATAAAAACTATAACTATATTGAATAGCAGGGATAGCTCAGGCAATAGAGAAGCCTGTTATTAGAACACAGAGCCTGCAATTACTGCAGGTTCGAGCCCGGCCCAAGGTTGACTCAGCCTTCCACCCTTTATAAGGTAGGTAAAATGAGGACCCAGATTGTTGGGGGGGCAATAAGTTGACTTTGTAAAAAAATATACAAATAGAATGAGACTATTGCCTTATACATTGTAAGCCGCCCTGAGTCTTCGGAGAAGGGCGGGGTATAAATGTAAACACAAAAAAAAATTCTACTGTATAGTGCAAGATTAATGCAATATCAAGTCTTCAATTCAATTGCACAGAATGTGAAGGATGTGTGTTTTTGTTTTATTTTTATAGTTTTTCTTATGTATAACATACACTGAAGATGACATTTAATTTCATTGTACGAGGTGCAATGACAATAAAGTTAATAGAACACCCACACACACTCCCAAGATGTTGGCCATAACCTCCCTACCAAGAATGTCGAAGGGGTGAAGGTTCGTGGTAAACACTTCCAAAAAATGCCTAGCACCTCTTAATTTCACTGTGTGAGCTTTTGCCCTGCCACCTGTTATAGTTTTTCAGCTGAGGCTGTCATGTCTGACTGAGGGGACAAGACTTGTTCCTAGGGATTTGATCTCTTTCCTTGGTGGAAAAACAACCAGCTCTATTTTCTTTCTCCAGACTTTGGATGTCTCCAATAACAAGCTTTCCGAAATCCCAGCGGAGCTGGCCGACTGCCCGAAGCTGAAGGACGTCAACCTGAAAGGCAACGCCCTGAAGGACAAACGGCTGGAGAAGATGGTGAACGGCTGCCAGACCAAATCGATTTTGGAGTATCTGCGCCGGGGGAGAGGCAAGCAGGAGGGTGGCACCGAGAGAGAAGAAAGCCGGAAAAAGAAGCGAGAAAAGAACAAGAAGAAAGGAGGCAGCGATGACGAACTGGAAGATGCCCAAAAACTGCTTGTGAAAATCCTTCACATCTCCGAGAGCCCAGCGCCATTGGTGGTGAAAGCCAGCCCCAGTGCGAAAGACGTCCGTCCTTACATTGTGTGTTGTGTGGTGAAAGGCATGGATTTCAGTACTGGCAACGCTCTGAAGAGGTTCCTCTCCATTCAGGTGGGCTTCCGAAAGGGATGCTGAGCCGTTATGGACTCTCCTGTCCCTCCCGTGTAGAAAACTCTTCTCAAATTGGAGAGTCCGGCTGTTCCTGATCAGGCAGCAGGATTGGTTGCCAGCTCAGCTTGAAATGATGCTGTAAAGGAATAGTTCAGAATAAATCTAAATCTGTTTTTCTTTTAATCCCATAAACAGACAAAACTCCACGAGGACATTTGTGAGAAACGAACATCAGCCACCATTGCAACTCATGACCTGCAGCTGGTGAAAGGACCACTTGTCTACGAAGCTCGGGCCCCAGAGGAGTTGAAGGTGGGCTATCCTCCAGCAAAAGGGTTTGCGGAGAGGAAGAGGGGTCCTTGGTGCTCCCTGTTGTGACCCAGGCCCAAGTAGGTAGTAGTAAACACAATCAGTTCAAAAACAAACAGGCTTTATTAGAACAGCTGAGAATTAACTCATTCTCAGCATGGTCCAAATTAAATCAAAGCCAATTCTTCATAACACAATTCTTCAGTCTTATCACCAACCTTGGTCTAATTAGGCAAACTGCCAAAGGTTTTTCTTGGCAAAAGTTCAAAAGCAGAAGACGCTGACAAGAAAGAAATGCAGCAAGACAAGCAGCAAGGCTATCAAGGGAGCCCAAACGCCGTTGCTGGTCTTTTAAGCCTTATGGGAGGGGCCAATCATCTCTTGGCCCTACTCCCTAGTCGTCCCCTTTGCTTGAGCTGCTCTTGCCTTCTGGCAGCTCTTCTCATGCGTGCATTAGGAACAGGCTCCTCCTGTTCCTCTGCCTCTCTGCTGTCAGCCTCTGGAGGCTCCGGAGTCCGCACATCACTCCCCAATGGGCCTGACCCCCACTTCTGCTTCCGACACAGAGCCCTCATCCGGGCCTTCCCCAGGCTCCAGGACTGGCCCATGTCCTCAGCCTCATCGTTGTCCGACTCTGCTGTCAGCTCCGCAGGCTGCTGGCGGACCACAACACTCCCTGAGTATAGTTGTTTCCTTCCGGACGTTTCATGACCCAACTAGGGAACGTCATCAATGCTAGGAGCAAAGGCCTGATGATGTTCCCTTCTTGGGTCATGAATCGTCCATAGCAAAACAACCCAGCTCAGAGAGCATCAAGGACACCATCATTATAAGTTGCTTGCCTGTTTTCTGCGTCGGTTTTTCTCCCCTCTCTCCGAAACTGCCCATCTTGAAACCGTTTCCCATTTTTCAGATCATCCCCCTGGGCCGGAAGGAGACCAAGGCCAATGACCTACTTCGCCAGTTGCAGGCCGAAGCTGATGAACAGCGGAAACAGAAAAAAAGACAGAATATCTCTGGGCTGTACAAGTACGTCATAAATTCAAGGCAGAGGAGAAAAAGTAGGGTGGAGCACAAGTTCAAGAGTTACCACGTCTGTAGACTAAACAGGGTTTCTGGCTCAATATTGTGCACACAAATAAACTCAGATTTTACACATGTACGAACAAAATTTGTTTTAAAATTATTTTTACCTACTTATATTAGGGTTGCCAGCAAGGTTTTCTTTAAAAGAAAAAATCCAAAATTTCATGTTCAAATAATCCCAAATTCGACACAAAACATCCCACTTTTACAAAATAATTTTTAGCTATTTATCTTAAAGTTCTCAATGGGTTGTCAAAAAAAAAAATATCAAGATTTCATGCTCAAATCTAAGTTCTACACAAAAGTCCCAAGATAGCAAAATATGCTTTTAGATTTAAACTAAATTATTTTTAATAATACACACCCTATAATCTCATGTATAGAAAAAATTAGTTTTCCGTACTTTTTAAAATAAAAAAGTAAAAACCCAGACAGGAATTTAAAAACCCAGCACTGATGATCCTGTCATGAAGCCTTTTGTGGCTCAAATTTAATTAAATTCTTAAATATGTAGCTTGATCTGCCTCTCGGCTGCTATTTTTAGAGATGTAGCAGAGAGGCGTTAATTTTATTTAACTTTTAAATGGTGCATCAATCTAGGGCAGTTGCTTGGGGCTTCCAAGTTATTTTCTTTTTATTTGACTGCCATAGCGTCCTAATCACATGGACCTCCTTCCTTTCAACTTGGGCAGGTACCTTCAGTTGCTGGATGGGAAGGAGAATTACCCCTGCCTGGTTGATGCTGAAGGCTCTGTGATTTCTTTCCCTCCCATTACGAACAGCGAGAAAACGAAGGTAAGGAGGCTTGGCTGAGCGGTGGGTGGGGGAGGGGCTGAGATTCCTTCACTATTAAGACCAGTTCTTCCATCTGCCAATCACACAATCGAGACAGCCTTGTATAAATATATTGCAATCAAGGAGGAAACATAGTACAGATAGTCCTTAAAACCACATTTGGGAATAGAATGCACTGATGATGTTACCTAGTTGGGTCATGAAACGTCTGCAAGAAAACCACCAAGCTGAGCGAGCACCACGGATCCCAGAGTCCTCATCTTCTTCTTCATCTCCACCTCCTCTTCCTCCTGCTTTCCTCAAAGCCCCCCTCCCATCTAGCACTGATGTTATTAGGTAGTTGGGTCATGAAACATCAGTGGTCAAGCACCTGGTTTGGGTCATGTGATCATGAAGACGCAGCGACGTCACTGCAAGGACTGGTTGTAAATCACTTTTTCCAGGGCTGTTGCAACTTTGAGCGGTCGCTAAATGAATTGGTTGTAAATTGAGGAGTTCTTGTAAATGCAGGGATTAAATGTTGATGTTTCCTTGTGGTCTTTTTAAGCTTGGGAAAACGACCACCGATTTGCTTCTGGAAGTGACCAGCACCAGTAGTCTTCAGCTATGCAAAGATGTGATGGACACTCTCGTTACGGTACGTCCTCCTTCCCCCCACCCTTCCTTGCCTCTCACATCAGGGCTGGGAACCATGGGTCTCAGGGCCGTCAGGAATTGCAACGGTGCATCTGACTGCAGCACCCCAGCCTTGGATCCAGCTCACAGCTGGGACCACAACATGTGGAGTTATACCAGTGACTGGCTAATATCCAGCCTAAATAATAGGTTTACAGATAGCCCTCAATTTACGGCCGCAGTGGAGCCTGCCAATTACAGCCAAAAAGTCATGACAGTCGTGAAAAAAGTCAATCAGGACCGGCCTTCTTTGTGGCGGTTATAAAGTAAACTCTGCTGTCATTAAGTGAACCCATTGCTCACAGTTTTGGCCAAAGCCCAGAAAGGAAACATTGAAATAATCTCCTTTATTGTGATGATGATGATGATGATGATGATGATGAATATGAATTTCAGAAAATGGCCGAGATGAACAGGCTGACTGCAGTCAACAAAGACGGGGAAGCGGGTTCGGATCACGACATCCTCCGGCCCGAAGGCAGCCCCCCAAACAGCCCTCTGATCTTGGAACAGGTCCGGGTTGTGGACCCAGAAGGGAACCTCAAAGTCCTCTACCCATCAAAGACGGATCTCCACACCTCCCTCCTCGCCGTCCTTCATTAAGCGCCGTTTCCCCTGGGACTCCATTCGGGACTTTTTATAAAAGTTTTCGGGGAGTCCCGGCGCTCGGCTCATTCGCCAGCTGCAGCAGCAGGAAGCCTTGAGCTATTTTAAGCCGCATGAATTTGGGGTCTCAAAAGAGACTCGGATGTTCAGCTTGCTTTAATCCCCCTGCTCAGATGAGGGGGGGGTCAGTTTTGATCCTTTGCGAATGAGTGTGCATCGGACGAAGTTATTTTCGCCAACCGATCCCTCCCTGTGGGTATAATTTTGCTGTGCTGTGTGACTGTGTTCCTTCCATGGGCAAAAGGCGGGTTGATGGTCTCCTCAAGGAATGTCCTATGGGGAAGGAAGCCTAGTAGAAAATCACCAGGTGGGAGGGCAGCATTTCCCTACCAGATTCTTCCCCTTCCCTGTCAGGTGGATTCTCCAAGAGAATAGGGGGTGCCGTGACTGCCCCAGCTTGGCCCCGAGATTTTGGGGTGGGGTATCCCAAATGGCCACCCACCTTTGCTCCCTCCCAACTGTGGGGTGCTTGGTGGCATTTAAGCTTGGCGTCTTCTTGCGGACATTTCATGACCCAACTAAGTAACACCATCAGTGCTAGAAGGGAAGGGGGGTTGTGAAGGGGAGGAAGAGGAAGACTGTGGGGTTCTTGGTGCTCTCCAAGTTTGGTGGTTTTCTTTCAGATGTTTCATGACCCAGCTAGGTAACATCATCAGTGCTAGCAGGGAGGGGGGTTCTGGTTTCTAGCAATGTTGTTACCTAGTTGGGTCATGAAACATCTGCAAGAAAACCACCAAACTCAGAGAGCACCAAGGACCCCCCCCTCCTCCCAAATTCAACCCCCGTTTACAAATATCCTCTTCCTTGGGCAACAGGCCGTCCTCAGTCCCTCAATTCTGTTTCGCCAACGCTGGCCAAAAGTCGTGCCCGCATTCCAAGTTGTAGAGAAACAATCCTGCTCTTTTAAAAATCCAAATTTCCCCCTAAAAATACTTCCAGATGCAAGGCCTTCGGCTGGCAAACTTTACTGAAAATTACACCTGTCTGAATTCCCAGCTTTGGGGCATCGATAATCCATCCCCACCCCCCCAAAAAAAGGAATAAAAAATGTTCAAAATCAGTTTTGGCGTGGTTTGTTTGGCAGAGCCCAAACCTCAGTTGGCAGCCCTAGGGGGGTGGAGAAGAGCAGGCAGCACCAGCCCTGCAGAGCAGGCCTCGGCTGGCCTTCCTCGCCTGTTGCTAGAATTAACAGCAGTGAATTTGGGGGTCACACTCCCAAAGGAGTCGGAGGACGGTGGCCTTCAACCAGTCTGCCCCCAAACGCTGACCTTCGGTGGGCTTGTTTCTAGTGTGCCCCAAGATTTGGGATTTATGTAAAAGCCGAAGAACTTGACCGGGTGGGTGCTCCGATGAGCCTGGGAAGGTACATGGCTTAGTTTCACTTTCGTTTTCAGAGGGGAAGGATTTCTACGGAATCCCATTGGGCTCAAGATAAGACAAGGCTCTTAAAACTCGACTGAGCTCCCAGAATTCCCCTGAGCCCTGGGTGGAACACTTGCTGGAGGAGGTGGGATTGCATTGGCCAGATCCCCCCTTGGAGTCTGCAGGACCCACAGCAGCCAAAGGGGGGCGCTGCAACCTACAATCTGAATACGTGGTATCTTGCTCCTATGTATATTGAGTTGGGATGGGGTTCTTTTGCCTTTTTTTTCTTCTTGAGTTGTAAGCTACCCAGAGTGATTGAATGACAAACCGCTTAAATAAATGAATAAATAAATACAGCCTGTAATAAATAAGATGAAAAATATTGCAGTGTGTTTAGGCCATAGGGCATACTGCCCCTGCTGGAGGACTTGGGTGTTATAGGCTAAATAGGGAACCAGGACAAGGAACTGAAAATATATTCCTTCTCCCCATTGTGCCTGCAGCAATTCGGTGATCCACCAGGGGGCAGTATGACCTATAGGTTCAGGGAAGGGTGTCACCAAAATAGGGGATTAATAGAAGACTATTATGGTATCCCAAAATAGTTTTATGGGACTTCAATTAGAACTAGAATGACCTTTTCATTTTTAAATATATCTAATAAATCTAATAAATAAAACAAATATCCTTCTTTAAATTTGTTGTGCATCTCGGATACTTCTAGACCAAAACAGCTGATCATAACAATAATAATAAGCTGACCACAAAATTTTTTTGCTGTCCTTTACAAGTTAAAACTAGTCAAAATTGTCATTTGCTGAGTGCGATTGCCCCAAGGCACCACCAGAGGGCTGCCTTCTAGAGCTGCAATAGGCCAGAACAGCCACAGGAGGGCAGCAATCGGGAGAGCCTTTGTAATCATGGCTAGTTAACCGGTTAGTTCCTCCAGCCGGGAGGGCAGTTCCCAGCCTCTTGGGAACCTGCAATTTCAATTGGATAATTTATTTTTAATTTCGGGGCCGGGCCGTGAAGCTGCAAAGGGAAAGGCAGACAATTATGGGATGGCAAAAGAGAGCAAACTGCTAAAAAAAAAAAAGGACTAGGAATGCAAAGCAAGTGAATAAGCCTTAAAGGAAGAAGAATCTGGAGCAAACTCAATTTTAACTATGTTGTGTGAATGTGTCCCAAAGGAAGAGTGGAAAGGGAGGAGAGCTCTCCAGATGGAGTTGGGGGGGGGGTGTCTCCAAACGTGGCAACTTGTGGATTGGGAGTTTAGAAGTCCACAAGTCTTAAACGTGTTACGTTTTCAGAGCCCTGGAGTTGGGGGGGGGGCACACAGGGCCTCTGAGACCCAGGCCCACTTTCAGCCCCCCTTCCCCATGTTGGAGGAAGTTGGAGGGGGGGTCATTTGGCCTCTTATCCCCCCCACCTCTTCCAGCTGTGCCGAGAAAGTTCTTCAAACACAGCCCAGCAGCAAAGGCCTCCCCTCCCTCAGAGTGGGGGGGGGTCCGGCCAGCCTGCCGTGCAAGGGGGGGGTGGGCTGCAAGGAAAAGGGGCCCCTCCCTTGTTGCTCCTGGCCAACTGCCAAGCTTCCCCTCCTGTTTGGCTTGGCAGATGCCGGGCCCTCTGATCAGCCAGGGGGATTTCGGCTTCTCTCCTTCCAGATTCGGTGGGGGGGGTTTCAGGGGTCTCTGCCCACCTGGGATGCAGAGAGGAAACCATAGCTGGGAAGTCTTCAGCCACAATTTGCCCTCCAGGCGTTTTTTGGCTGGGGGAGGAAACGGGTTCGAATCTTGGGAGTTGGCATTCAGAGGAAATTGGGGCAGCCTTGTTTTCTAACAGAGTTCCCTCTGCCTGAACTCCATCTCCCATCATCCCCAAATGGCTGAATTCTACCCCCACCCCCGAGCCTCCCAAAGAACAGAAAACGTGACTTATGGCCACAATGGAGCCCAACATTTCCGTTGCTAAGCGAGACAGTTGTTAACGCGAGTTTTGCCCCGTTTTACGACCTTTCCTGCCACAAGTTGTTATGTGAACAGTTGCAGCTGTTAAGTTAGTCACATGGTCGTTAAGCGGATCTGGCTTCCCCGTTGTGTTTCTTTGCCAGAAGGCCGCAAAAGGGGACGACGTCACCCTGGGACACTGCAACAGTCGTAAGTCCCGGCCAGTTGCCCAGCATCTGAATTTCGATCACGTGACCACGGGGGGGGGATGCTGCAAGTGTGAGAAACGGCCCTAAGTCACTTTTTTCAGTGCCATCGTGACTTCAAGTGGCCACTAAACTAACAGTTATAACTCGAGGACCGCCTGTAATAATCACTTGGTGAAACTGTTTCCTCCAGCAAAGTAACAAAGGAGAATAACAAACTTTCAAATAACCAAAAATGGATGTTTTTTTTTTTTAAAAACCACTATAATAAAGAGAGTAACAAACTAACCCTGATTGAGGGGTAGGTGGGGCTGTTCTCTTGAATTTACATATCGGAATTCAGTGCCCCCCTGGTTACTTTTCTTCTTGCAGCCCCCTCCTCAAAAAGAGGCCCATAGTATCTTTCCTAAATTTCCCTCTTAAATTAGGATGGGGCTGGGTTAAAAGGGGAGGGGTCACAAAACATGATTCCTGGGGGCGGGCAGCAATCCAAAGAGGGGCTCCTGAGGTTCCTATTTGCTGGATTGAGGGGGGGGAGCTAAGTCTCTTTATTAATTTTAAGACCTCTTTTGGGTCTGGGGGCAACAAAGTCCAACCCAGGAATGTAGACATCCCAGCAGGGTTGTGGAAAGAGGAGCCCACCCACCCCTCGGCCTCTTCTTAGATGCTCTGCAAAATCTGGGTGTGCAGAGGGGGGGTGACTGCCCCCCCAACTGGCCCCTCCCACCCAGAATTCACCCCACACCCTGTGTTTTCTTGGCTGCAACCTTCCACCCTTTTCCCCTTCTCCTGTAAAGTTGGAAACTACTTCAAAGGTGTTTTGAAAAGTGGGGGGGCAGAGAGGAAAAGACACCCTGCCAAGTTGGGGAAGGGTGTGTGTGTGTGTGTGAGAGAGAGAGAGAGAGAGAGAGAAAGAGAAAAAGAGAGAGAGAATGAAAAAGAGAGCAAAAAGAAAAAGGGGGAGAGAGCAAGAGAGAGAGAGAGAATGAGAGAGAAATGAGAGTGAGAGAAAGGGAGAGACTGAAAGAGTAAAAAGGAGAAAGAGAGAGTGAAAGAGCATGAAAAAGAGAAAGAGAGCGGAATAATGAAAGAGTGAAGGAAAATGAGAGAAAAGGAGCTTGAAAGAGACAAAGGGAAAAAACAGTGAGAAAACAGTGAGTGAAGAAGGAAGGACCCTTCACTCTTAAAAAGATTTGGCAAACTTTCCTCTTATTTTTTTTCCCCTACAAAGGTAAAGATTTCTCCTCCTCTGTCGTCGTTCCCCCCCCCCGTCCCTTCTTTTTTTTTTCACCCCCTCTTTTAAGGGATCTACCCAGATTTCCAAGCCTTCGCGAGGACCCAGAAGTGAACTGTCCACCAACCCGGAAGATTTGAACTAACCACCCAGCGAAGGGGGGGGGGGACCTAGAAGTGGGGGGGGGGAACGTTAGATGTACCATCCCACCTTCAGGCGTGGGGGGTGGAAAGCCTAGAAGGGGGGAACCCATCAGCCGCTCTTTCTCCCCCCCCCAAAAAAAACCCAGCCAACCCTGAACGGATGAATTTTGGAGACCCCAAAATCGCCCGGCCGCCCTTCCCTCTTGGCCAAGAGCCCCTTCCTCCCTTGAAGGTACCTGGGCCCAAGCTCTGATTTCTTCTCTTGACTTCTTGAACTCCAGAAGGCGGGGGGGGGGCGGGGGGGGCGTGGGAAGGGAGGGGTCGGAAGGAGAAATAGAGTTTGGAAAAAATGTGGCCGTTTGGGGCAAACTTGCCGGCGCCCCCTCCTCTCGCTCTTCAGGTCAGTCTCTGGAGGAAACCTGGAGGAGGAGGAGGAGGAGGAGGAGGAGGAGGGGGCCTCTCTTGAGGGCGGGGTCTCTCCTCGAAGAAGTCACTCTCTCCTGCAAGGGGGCTTTGCAAAAGAGGCGGCTGCTGCGGGCTTTGGCGGGGCCACCCAGCCTGGCTTGGGGGGGGGGGTCTCTTCGTTGCCCCCCCCGCCAGAGAGGGAGGAGGAGGAGGAGGAGAGAAAGAGGAAGGCTGGGGGGGGCGCCCCCTTTTCCTTTTGCAGACGGCTGGCGGCGGAGTGGCAATTGGCAAGCCGAGCGTGTCTTATTCGCCTAGGAAGTCTCGCTTCTTTCTTTCTTTCTTTCTTTCTTTTTTTGAAATAAATAAAAAGGCCGGGCTATTCAAAACACCGCGATCGGGGGATCGAGAGAGAGCAACCAGATCCTAACAAAACCCCCAAAAAAGCCATGCTGATCCAAGAGCCCCTTTTTGGCGCAGCCTTCCGGCCAGGAGCGATCCCCAAGCACTAAGAGACGATGGCTCAGAGGAGCGAGGTGGCGTTTTTTCTTCCTTTGGGGGTTTTCGGCCTCTTGCCCTGCTTGGGGGGGGGGGGCTGCCTGGTGCCGTGGGGCGAACCCCCCCTTCCCTCGGCCTCCCCCTCCCGGCGGGGGTCTCTGGGATGGCTGGTCCCCCCTTTTTTCCCCCAGATCTGCAGAATATGGCGTCCCCGATCGGTTTTAAAAATAACACTGGCTGCCATGTTTTTGCGCTCTTTTGTCTGCAAATTTTCATCAGAACTGGGCCGGCCCGTGGGGGGCGGAGGGGGCGCAGGAAGAGGGCTGGGGGTCGCTGGGGCTGCTTTTCCCCCCCTCCCCCAAGTGGAAAAACCAATCTTGATTTCTTTTTATTTGATTTTTATTTTTTGGGTGGGGGGCAATTTGCGCTTCTGCTCCGCTTTGGCCTCGCCGGCCGGGGGGGACGCAGGAATTGGGGAAGGGGCTTTGGGAGACTCGGGCCCAGAGCTGGCGATGAAAAGCGAGGCGGCGAGCAGCCCGCGGAGCCCCCCGCCTCGGTAATTCCGCCTCTTTCCCCTTCCACGCGTGTCGAGGAGGGCGCGGGGGAAGCGACCCCGCGCTCCGAGGAAAAGGAAAGGCAGGAAAGAGCGGAGAGAGAGAGAGAGAAAGAGGGGAAAAAGCAGCGCACGAAGAAATGCCAAATGTATCTTTTCGGGTAGTTGGTTGGCTGGGGGTTTCTTTCTTCCTTCCTTCCTTCCTTCCTTCCTTTAATTTTTTTGTTTCCCTTTCTTGCTCCAAAATGGTGGGAATCCGTCGGCGTTTCTTTTTTCTTCCTTTCTTCCTGCAAAATATCTCGATTTTGAGCGATGCCACGTTTGCTGTGGAATAAGCGGGGAACTTTGCACGGTTCGTGGGTGGTTGTTTTTTTTTTGTGTGTGTGTTTTTTTTGCGAGGGGACTGGGAGGGGGGGCCGAGCTTCACAAACGGGGGACATTTGCCTTCCCGGTGTGGTGGTTGGGTTGGGTTGGGTTGTGTGTTTTTCTTGGCGCCTTTCACGGATTTGGGACTTTGCAAGAAGTATTTCGGCTTTGGGTTAAATAGATAAAAGAGGTGGCTATTTATGGAGGGGCTTCGTCTTTCCCCCCTACTTTATGAGATCCCTGGTGTGTAAATGTAGCCTGGTTAATATCGGGGTTTCTTTGCTTGGGATGGCAGGGAGGGGGGGGGGGGTCCAGCAGGAATTTCTTGGGTGGAGGGGAGGGGGCTAAGATGTGTGTGTGTGTGTGTGCAGTGGCTATTTGGAGGAAAAATGCTGGAAATTCTCTTCTTTTTTTCCACTGGCTGCATGGAATCTCCAGGAGGTGTGTTTGTGTTTCCCTTTTGTGTTATTTTCCAGCAGTTTGGGGCAACCTGGGTGGGTGTGGGGGGGGTCTCCGTCCATAATCTGAAATTTTGCTTGGTTTTCTTAGCCACCAACTCCCCTTAAAACTTAGGCTTTGGGTTCCTGCCACTCCAGGCCTTGGGGAGGGGAGGAAAGGGGAGGGGGAGATTTGAGGGGTGGGGGGCAGAAGTGTGGGGCAGAGGGGGAAGATATTGGGGGGGGTCTCTTTTCCGTTTATTTTTTTCCTGCATAAAAAGAGGTCCTTCCATTTGGATGGCTGTGAATACAATACAGGTAGTTCTCGACTTACAGCTGCTCATTTAGTGACCGCTTGAAGTTACGACGACTGAAAAAAGTGCCTTAGGACCGTTTTTTCCACACCACCATTTTGGTCACGTGATCAAAATTCAGACGCTTGGCGACTGACTCACATTTATGATGTTTGCGGTGTCCTGGGCTCGCTTCATCCCCTTTTGCGACCTTCTGGCCAGCAAAGTCAGTGGGAAAGCCGGATTCGCTTAACAACCGGGTTACTAACTGAACAATGGCAGTGATTCACTTAACAACGGTGGCCAGAAAGGGCATAAAACGGGGCGAAACTCACTTAAAACTCGCATGGTTTAGCAGTCCAAACGTTGGGCTCAATTGTGGTCATAAGTCGAGGACTAGCTGTAATTGCATTTGATTTTCCTTTGAACGGGTGGGGTTTGGTGAGCTGTGTGTAACACAATTTGGTGGGGAGGTTTCGGCAAGGCGTGGGTGTTGAGAAGGACCCCTCACTTGCCCTAACCCTGTTTGTTTAGCTGTTAAGCTGTGTTTTGGGGTTAAAATGTGGCTTTATTTCTGGAGTCTGCCCTGTGTTTTGGAGAAGTTGGGTTTAAGTCACACACCCTGAAAGCTCTCCCTTCAAGAGAAGATTGGATGGCCATTTGTCCAGGATAGTATAAGGGCTCACAGTGTAAGGGGGTTGGACTTGATGACCTCCGAGGTCCCTTCCAGCCCTAGGATTCTGTGGGGACTAAAGAGACAGATCCTGGCTGAGAGACCCACCATGCTGAAATTGGGGTACTTGGAAGGTCAGTTGGTTGGAAAACTGGAAGGCTGCGCAGGAGGCTGGAGAGAAAGTGTCCGTTCTGTCTCTCTGAGAGATTTGTTTTTCCAGCCAGCTTTAGTAAAGGACAAATAATTGCTCTAAATGTGAGACCAAGTGAGTTTTCCATCTCTTAAATCAGGGCTCTCCAACCTTGGCAACTTTAAGCCTTGTGGACTTCAACTCCCAGAATTCCTCAGCCATCCATGCCTGTTTCTTTTCTTCCACTGTCTAGAGCGGAGAGATTGCAGAGAAAGGGAGCGGAGAGATTGCAGAGAAAGGGACCACAAGAGAGTGAGCAGGTATACAGTGGGGATACGTATCAAAAGGAACGTGTTATTGCCAGGGAATTCTGGGAGTTGCAGTCCACCCATCTTAAAGTTTCCAAATTTGGAGACCCCTGTCTTAAAGCTTTTCAGGTATTTGGTTCTATTTTATTCAGTTTTATATTGTTTGATGAAATTTATCCTAGATGTAGAGAAAGCCTTTATCAGACCAAACACAATTTTCTTGTGTCTCCTACATCTGGCCTTCATCTGTAGCCTTGAGGACTAGGAACCTTTTCAGTTATCATTGCTTATTTGACACTGCCCGAGTGGTAATTAGGCCAGCACCTTGCGGCACTGAGTTCCCCAGGCCAGCCATCTATCTGCCTTGTACCTGACAAAATAAGTCAAGGGCTCCCTGTAAGATGGAAGGGAAAAAAACCTGGATAAATATCTAAATATATGTACATTTGAAAAAGACTTTTCCCTAAAATATACCTAGTGGTGTCTCTGATTTTTCATTTGGAGAAGTGCAGGGTCCAAATTTTAATATCAAAAAATTACAGTCTTGAGAGCTTTGTCATAGATAAATTGAGGTTTCTTTCTCCTAACATCAATCTGTTTGAGTCTTTTGTTTTCCCAACTTTCCAGCAAAGTTGGAAATGTGAATTTTAGGGGATTTTCTCCCCCTTCTTAAATCAATGTATTTGATTTGCTCTTTTATTTACTTTTTTTAATGAAGGAAAGCAAAGATTTTAAAACCATGTGCCTTCTATACTCGCATCTGAAATGTTTTGAAAATCCAAGTTAGTTTGAAACTTTTGAACAGGGAAAAATATAAATGGCAAAAGTTCCTTGCTGTATGTGTTGTACTGTTTCCGTTGCAGTTTTATTTGTATTTGAAAACCTGGTTTGTTTGTGGTTTAGTGTATTTTCTAAACAGATTGTAGTTAAAAGCAAATAACTCCTTAGTGGTATGGATTGGAGCACTTGAGATTTATAAAACACAAATTTGTGGTGCAATGTAATAGGTGGATCCAGCTCATGTTGGCCTATTCAATAGACCATAATTAGTAGAAATCATGGTGTGTTTTGACCAGAAACTAGAATTAAACCCCAGTTTCCAGCAAAAAAAAAATGTTTTACATCACCTTGTGATGCTCCTCCAAATATCCATAAATGTGGGCCGGTTGTTGAACATTCAAAATGCAATCACCTAACCGGAGGTTACAATTTACAATTGTACCATTGTAAATGGTACAATTTACAATTTTAAAACCAGGTTGTAGGTAACACTGGGAAGGTCTGTCATAACTTGGAAGGGTCGCTAAGAGAGGACTCCCTGCAAGCGGCCCCTTGACTTCACCTGTTGTTTTCTAGTTTTGGATGCTTTCGGTGGCATCTCAGGTGGTTTTTTTATTGTGACGCTGGAAGGGAATAGAAATCTACACCGTGTGTGTCAGGAACGCAATTGCTGTTTTGTGAGGCTGTGATAGGAGGGCTGTGCTTTATCTTAAGAACAGAAGGATTGGTGAATTTTCGTGAATTTTTCCCTTCTTGATGGGGAGAGTAGCTTCTGAGCCGTGAAAGCCACCCCAAATAAAATTCATTTTCTTTCTTTCTTTCTCTCTCTCTCTCTCTCTCTCTCTCGTTTCCTTTTCCTTCCTTCCTTCCCTTTTCTCATCTATCCCTATTTTCTGTTTTTTTCTATCTCCTTCCTTCCTTCCTTCCTTCCTTGTTTCTTTCTTTCTTTCTTTCTTTCTTTCTTTCTTTCTTTTTTCTGCATTTTTGCTTTTCTCTTTCACTTCTCCCTTCTCTTTATTGGAAGCTGGAAGCCCCAGGGGTGCATCCTACTGCTCCATTGCAGAACCTCTATTCACTCTAGGGACAGCTAAGCCAGGTGAACCAGGTTTAGCTGATTAGATGACGGAACACGCAGCAAGGTTTTACCAGAGGAATTGAATTAAGAATAGCTCCTAGGCGTCTTCCCAGGTGCCCTTTGACTCTTCTGAGGTAGACTGCCCCTCCACAGGAGGCTCCATCTCCTGCCTGGGCCCATGCTCAGCGCTCGGCCGTTTCTGTGTGAACAATGTCTTATTTCTCTTTATTTCAGCCAGGCGAGAGGCCGGGCGGCCTCCCAGGCACAGCTTCCCCCTGCCAGGGGTCGTAGCTTGTATTAACTGCAGTTGGGTAGGATCTGGCGGAGGCCGGGGAGCCCTCCCGGCCTGAACCCGGCGGCCGGTGCTTGTCCCTGCCTGCACCAGAAGGGACGGTTTGGAGTCACAGCAGCACCCTTCTTGCCAGGGTTCAAGATAGCCCGTGAGTACCGAGCTGCGGTTAACATCTTCCCTTCTTGCAGGGCTGCGACCGGACCCTGCAGGTCCCCAGCAGTGGCCAGACCCATCTGTCCATCCGTCCGCCTCTCTGTCCCTGCCTGCTTGCCTTCCTTCCCCAGGCGGCCGGGACTTCGTGTCCAGCTGAGGGGGGTCCCATCCCTCATTTCCTGGCTCAGGGTCATCCTTTCCAAGGGGCATATGTGCCCCCTTCTGGTCCTGGGACCCCCTGATACCCAGCAGTAATTTTCTCTGACTTATGAAGGTCGAAGCAGAAGCTTGGAGGCATCGCAAACCAAGGTTGAAAGGTTGAGGGCTCCTTGGTGCTCTCTGAGCATGGTGGTTTCTTTACAGACGTTTCATGACCCAACTAGGTAACATCATCAGTGCTAGAAAGGAGGGGGGCTTGCAAAGAGGAACATGGCGGGGGACGGACTGTGGGGGCCTTGGTGCTCTCTGAGTTTTGTTGCTTTCTTGCAGACGTTTCATGACCGAACTAAGTAACGTTATCAGGAGGGTGTTTGCTTTCTTTTTAAACGCCATCCTTCCTTTTCTCTCTGCCCACCTCAAATTATTCTTACACCTCCAACCATCCTAGATAAGTTAGGCCATAAAAAAACAAAAAGAGCAACCAGGATGTATCTGTGTGTGACTCGGATGCTGGACAGTTTGAAACAGTCGGGATTGAAAGGTGGCCTCTTGGAACAGATGCTGAACCTCTGGGGGCGGGGGTGAGCCAAAGTGAAGCTGGATTCACGCTGACTTTGTGGATGATGGGTTTATTAAGGGAGACGGGACGGATCTTGGGGGGAATCCAGAAAAAAAAATTTTGGCAGAAAAGATTGCAAGAAGGAGGAAAGCAGGAGAGAGAAAAAAAATTGAAATCTGGATGCGTCTTGGTTTAGATACAGATAAGACAAAATAATGAGAAATTTTGGCAGGTTTTCAAGTTTTTGCTACAATATCACACCAGGATAAAAATGGCCAAAACACGATTGTACAAATCGCATGGGCTTTCCTTCCACCTGCATTTGCTGCTAGTCCCCTTCACAGCAATGTTGTCATTTCCAGCCCCGAACAACCAAAATTTCTTTGCTGTCATTTCAAAGGAAGTTTCTGTCTGGCTGTTGGTGCAGATTCGATATGTGTTTTCTCAGTTTAAATTGTTTAATTGCATTGTTTAATCCATGAGCGCTGCAATTAATTCGTCTCCCTGATGGTTTGTTATTTTTATTATGGCTGGAGGTGGCTTAGGAGTTCTGGATGGACATTGCCGTTTTATCAGTAGCTCCAAAACAGGGGAAACTTTCCCAACCTGTGTCTCTTGTTTTAAAAAACAAAAATACAATTTCTTTGTTGTGATTTTCGTGTTCCAGTTTTTCCCTGCCTTGAATTTCCCACGAGCAAAGTGTGAAAATTTTAAAAGTGGGTCCAGTTCCAGCCAACCTTTTACTTTGTGTGCGTATTTTGAAAATATATATTTTGTGTGATCTCTGAGAGTTAAGATTTGGTGGGGGTCGATGGGGGTGGGGTTTCCAACCCAACTCCACCACTAAAAAAAATGCCAGTCCTTTGTGTCCAGTCAGAGGCCAGGATTTGGGGTGCCACAAGTGTGTGGGGGGGGGATGCTGCCAAGGTTCCACTCAACAGTCTGGCTGGTCTCCATCCCTTTCTCAGGTTTTGGATTTAAGTGGGTGTCTGTGTGGTTTGTCTCTTTCTTTTCTAGCTGAAACTAGGTTTAAAAGAGGCTTGTGCTCTTAACCGGTCTTTTAAAAATATAATTTAGCTGCTTCTTTCTGACCTTGTACCAAAAACAGAAAGTCCTCAATTTACAACTAAAACGGAGCCCAAAATTGATCTTGCTAGTCTATGACTAAGTTATGTCAAGTGAGTTTTGCCCATTTTACGACCTTTCTTGCCAGAGTTGTTTGTTAAGTGAATCACTGCCGTTGTTCAGCTAGTCACACGGTCGTTGAGTGAATCCGGCTTCCCCATCGACTTTGCTGGTCAGAAGGTCGCAAAAGGGGATCACGTGAACCTGGGGCACTGCGACCGTCATAAATACGAGTCAGTTGCCAAGCATCCAAATTCTGATCACGTGAGATGGGGAGGCTGCATCCGTCGTAAGTGTGAAAAACCGGTCCTAAGTCCCCTTTTTTTCAGTGTCATTGTAACTTCAGTCACTAAATGAATTGTAAGTCAAGGACTAACCGAAGAGTCGGGAGGGAGAAAGCAGAATTTCTAGGATTCTGCAACTGTTTTTTCCTGTGGTTGGTTTTTCTGTTTCGGGATTATTCGGGGTTCTGCTGAGCACCTCCGTCTTTTCTGCAGCCCGGGGGGTTTTGGGGAGGCGAAAGGACCCCACGGATGCAGGAGAACATCTTTGCATTCCAGACCTGACCCAACATCCTCTTCTTACGTCTATTTTGCTCTCCAGAATGGCGGAGCCGCGCTTTAACAACACCTACTTTTGGCCACCGCCTCCCACCATGCCCAGTCAGGTAAGAACCACGACGTCTCGGCTTCCAATCACCAGTTAGATTTCCCATGCCCCCCCCCAAAGATTCTAGTCCTCAAAAACTAAAGTTCACACGGCAGGTTGGTTTTTTCCTGCCCTGTTTGGAACTACTAAGCCTGATAATATTGATGTACTGTAGGTAAAGTCAAGCATGCCTTTGCGGTTAAACCTGGTCCCACTGTGGGGGCCTGGGGGCTATTTTTCCTCCCCATTCCCCCCATTGGATTACTGAAAAAAAATGGGCCCAAGTAAGAGAGAACTTTATAATCGAACTTGCAATTATTTATTTTTCCTTCCTTCCTTTCTTTCTCTTTCTTTTTCTTCCTTCCTTTCTCTTTCTTTCTCTTTCTTTCTTTCTTTTTACTTCCTTCCTTTCTCTTCCTTCCCTTTCTTCTTCCTTTCCTTCCTTCCTTCTTTCTTTCTTTCTTTCCCTTTCTTTCTTTTCCTTCCTTCCTTCCTTCCTTTCTTTCTTTTTCTTCCTTCCTTCCCTTTCTTTATTTTCCTTTCTTTTCCTTCCTTCCTTCCTTCCTTCCTTTCTCTCTTTATAATTTGTGTTTTTTATGTTCTTCTAAAAATTTTAATTGCATATATTTTAAGAAAAGGGAGTAGCAGCTCCTGCCTTAATTATATTACTTTCGGCTATCCTGGTGTGTGTAAGAAAAAGGGGTATTTTTTTCCCTGAAATCTTCCAAATTCCCATTATTAATTTTGGGGCAATGGAACGGAGATAAAGGGAGCACCCACACAGATTCATGGTCCTAGTGCTGTCTGCTTCTCCAGGAAAGCTTTCTCCTACTATGCTATCCGAGATTTCCTAGTGGCCTCCACTGCAAGACGAAGCGTCTGACTCTACTTAGCTTTGAAGTCCAAATGAAGTTTGGCAGGAATGCTTCAGTTCCATTGAATCGGGAATAGACAACATTTTTTTTTCCATTGTTAAATTATTGTTAGTCCTTAAATTTGCTTTGGCTCCAGGATTTCTGCTATCGAGTGTATGAATTGCAGGGGTGTTTGAAGGTCATCTAGCCTGACCCCCTGTTCCTTGGCCTCCTGTCGTTTTTAAGTCTTGATTGTCGGTTGGTCGTTCTAGGTTGGTCATTCTCTTCTATTCTGTTCCCAGCTGGACAATCTAGTCCTAATCAACAAAATCAAGGAGCAGCTCATGGCGGAGAAGATTCGTCCTCACCATCTGCCCCCTACCTCGGTGTCTTCCCAGCAGCCCCTGCTGGTGCCCCCCTCGCCTGCGGAGAGCAGCCCTTCGATCATGTCCATTCCTAAGCTCCAGCAAGTCCCGGGGCTTCACCCCCAGGCGGTACCCCAGCCGGACGTGGCCCTCCACGCACGCCCTGCCACCAGCACCGTCACAGGTAGGGAAACAAAAGGGCTTGGGCGCTAGTCCTCATGATTTTGATGACCCGGTAAAGCCAGGGCTAAAGGGAATAGAGCTGTGGGTATTCCTCAACTTAACAACCACCATAACAGTCAGAAAATCCATCATTGAGGGATGCAGGCATTAAATGACCGCGCCTGATTTTGCAACCTTTCCAATGGTGCGCTGTTTTAACAAGAGAATTATGTTCATAATTTGTTGTCTCTTTAAAAAAATTAAGAAAGGAGAACCGAAGGAGGAGAACTGAATTGAGACTCCTTCCTCTTCCTCCGGTGCAGGATTTTGCTTAGCCTTTTCCCCCCGACTTCCAGGTTTGGGGCTGGGGTCCCGCACTCCTGCCGTCAGCACTTCTGAATCCAGTACGGGGACGGGTACCAGCACCGCCTCCACGCCCACCTCCTCCAGTCAGAGCCACCTCATTGCCTCCTCACCCACCCTCATTTCGGGGATCACCAGCCCCCCACTGTTGGACTCCATCAAGACAATCCAAGGCCACAGCCTGCTGGGGGCCCCCAAGAGCGAACGAGGCCGCAAGAAGATCAAGGCCGAGAACCCGTCGGGACCCCCAGTCCTTGTGGTCCCGTATCCCATTTTAGCTTCGGGAGACATCGGCAAAGAAGGGAAGACGTACAGGTGGGTCGAGAAAGCGGGTTTCCGATCACTGGCGCATCTTGAAATAAATGTGCAGTTTATTGTGCAGAGCGAATTTCACATTTAGCTTCAAAAGCAAAATGGGAAACGGTTGTGTTTGAATTTTCATGTCACACCTGATATTTTCGGTTTGAAAAATGGGTGCCCCCACAGAAGGGTTGCTGTCACAGACACAACCTATCTCAAAACCGACAATTAGTATAACTGTTCTCATTATCTCTTACCTCAACTCTGTGCCTGGGTTGTGGGTCCAGGAGAGCCACTGCCTGTAAAGATGGGTTTTTCACCATCCGCACAGAACCCTGAGGCTCCTTATGGTTTTGTAGACTTGGTACTCTACGTTGCAGAGTCATGCATGATAATAATGTTGCTACGTCTTGTGGCAGTGAGTTCCAGTGATCAAAAGTCCAGCTTGTTTTGCTGTCTTTCCAAGCGTTGTAATCTGAGCCTCCCATTTTTGCACCCGGGGACAGTGTGTTCTCCTCCAAGACCAAGCCTTTCGCCATCCACATGGGGCCAGAGTCAAATCCGTGTTGTTGGCAGCGCTCTGAGTTCAGGGTTCAGCAGTGTCCCTAACCCCTCTTCTTCTCTACTCAGGTGTAAAGTCTGCCCGCTTACCTTCTTCACCAAGTCGGAGATGCAGATCCACTCCAAGTCGCACACCGAGGCCAAGCCGCACAAGTGCCCGCATTGCTCCAAGTCCTTTGCCAACGCCTCCTACCTGGCGCAGCACCTGCGCATCCACCTGGGTGTCAAGCCCTACCACTGTTCCTACTGTGAGAAGTCCTTCCGCCAGCTCTCCCACCTCCAGCAGCACACCAGGTAGGGCTCAGCCAGCACAGAGGCCTTTGGACCTTGGTAGGTCAACGACGGCAGCAGGGTGTCCTTTGTCAGGGTAGATTGAGCCATTCGGAGGGAAGCCAAGGGGTGGAGAAATGGAAGAAGTGGGGTTACAAGGGAGGGGCAAAGTTGCAAGCACAGGATAAGGTAGCAGGGTGGAATCAGGGCCTGTACTGTACACAGCCGGTACTATACAGTGCCTGGACTGCACAGGAATCTGGATGAGGACATGCCACTGCCTAGTGCAGGTAACAAGAAGAAAGGGGCATTTATAGCAACATCTTTTTGTGTCGTAGGTGGTGTGAATGGATCTATCCCTAGAATTCAGGGATTCTAAGACTAGAATCCTTAGTTTGAGCACTTTGTGTCGTGTTACCAGTTGCTCTGTACATTTACACCCCATTTCATTGATTATGTTTATGTTGGGTAAACAAAGGCATCCATTCTTCACTCGGACCATTTAAATCAGTGATGCTGAAACTTCTGGACTGGGTGTTTTGAAAATTTTAAAAATGCCTAACTTGACTTTGCTGGCGTGTCTCTCTCTCACACACACACGCACAAAAGAGAAGCAATTGTTTAAGTATTCATTTATTTTTTAAAAATACAATCCAATTGTCTACAATGCCTAGGAACTGCTGTGTATCGCTTATTTGCAAGTGGTGTCTTTTTCTGTTGACAGGCCCTTGCGGTCTACTCAAGGCAACTCTGGGTTGCACAAGGTTTTTGTCATTGAGGTGGCTTTGGAAAATGCTTTTCTGCAGCCCCTGAAAGCCACACACAAACATACCCCACCCTCGCATGAGTTTCAGACTCCGGCGGCTACTTGAGAGCACAGTCCAAGTCTCTTGCATCCCCCACAGCCTTTGAAACTCGTGCAAGAACGGAGCACACTTTCAAGAATAGCTGTTGTGTGTTGGTGAACGCTGTCGTGTCACCCAAAGTGTCTTAGCTTCACCATAGAATCTAAATCTGTCCCTCAAGATCACAGCACAGAAAATATCAGTCTCGGGGTGGAGAAGATGTTAGCTTCATCCGTGATTTTTAACTAGTGTTCGGCTGGCTTTGTGGAACGATTCCTGTGTCTTGTTCTGTTTCAGAATTCATACCGGAGACAGACCGTACAAGTGCCCGCACGCCGGTTGTGAAAAGGCTTTCACACAGCTCTCTAACCTCCAGGTGAGTGGAGAGATTGGGGAAGCTAATGGGGGAACACCGGGAGACATAATGGAAAGTTGAGGCCGCAGCTTGGATGCAGAATATTTGTTTCCCTAGAACCGTGATGGCAAACCTATGGCACGTGTGTCACAGTGGCACATGGAGCCATATCTGTGGGCACATGAGCGTTGCCCTAACTCAGCTCCAGCATGCATGTGCGCGCCAACCAGCTCATTTTCAGGGCTTCTGGGCCCACCGGAAGTTAGGAAATGGGCCATTTCCGGCCTCCGGAGGGCCTCTCAGGAGGTAGGGAAGGCCGTTTTCGCCCTCCCAAGGCTCCAAGAAAGTCTCTGGAGCCTGGGGAGGGTGAAAAACGAGCCTACTGGGCCCACCTGTGACCTTTTTGCTGTTGTGTGCCAAAAGTGGGGGGAGCGTGGGGGGGTTGCGTACCCGCGGGGGTGTGGGGGGGCATTAAATTATGGGTGTAGGCACTGCCCCCGCTTTTGGCACACGAGGGCAAAAAGTTTAGCCATCACTGCCCTAGAAGAAACTGCAGCACATAAATCAGCACACAAATTGGGCCACTGTATAAGCTGTGTGGACTTCAACTCCCAGAATTCCTGTGCTGGCTGGGGAGTTCTGGGAGTTGAAGTCCACACAGCTTATACAGTGGCCAGATGTTGAAAAACATTGACCTAAATCTTTCCAGCATGAATCTGTTTCTACTTTCGTGCAAGAACAAGAGAAACTGACTGCTTGTTTCTTGCTAGTAAAACAATCTACATACGAAAACGCAATTTCTGTCAACACAACTTCAGTTGTGTTCTTTTGCTTTTCCTTGCAACCATTAATGCAATTAAGGAAGGAGAGATTGATGATAACTATAGGTAGTCCTCAACTTACAACCACAATTGTGCCCAAAATTTCTTACAACTTTTCTTGCCACAGTTATTAAATGAATCACTGCCATTAAGTTAGTAACACGGTTCTTGAGCAAATCTGGCTTCTCCATTGATTTTGCTTGTCGGGAGGTGACAAAAGGGGATCACGTGACCCCCAGGACACTGCAACCCTCATCAATAAGCCAGCTGCCGAGGGTCTGAATGTTGATCACATGACCACGGGGATGCTGCAACCATCGTAAGTGTGAAAAACGGTCATAAGTCCCCTTTTTCAGTGCTGTTGTAAATTTGAACACTTAACTGAACGAACTGTTGTATATCAAAATTACCTATATTATGTTCAGATTGTGACACTTTGGCTGCAGCTCAAGGAGGTGGGAAGACGTGCACCGGAGGCTTTCTGGTAGACTACCACTAGCTCTGGAGTCTTGCTGTCACAGGACGGACGGCCTCCAGAGGCGGAGGAGCTGTACTTGTGTTTTTACCTCTTTCCTCCCATTTTCACTACCCGCAGTCACACCAACGGCAGCATAACAAAGACAAACCCTACAAATGTCCAAATTGCTACCGGGCGTACTCGGATTCGGCTTCGCTCCAGATCCACCTCTCAGCGCATGCAATCAAGCACGCAAAAGCCTACTGCTGCAGCATGTGCGGACGGGCGTATACTTCAGTAAGTGAGCCATTCTGAGCCGGGCCGCGAATCTCATGGGAAAGCAAGGGTTTGCGTAGAGATCGAGTTGGCGAAGTTTTCGACAAAACACCAAGGCCCAAAGCAAAGGTCAGAAGTCACGGCTCCCCAAAGTACCGCCCTTAAATTTGGGGTGGGGTTTGAAGGCACCAAGTGGGAAAGGTGGGGTTTTCGAAGGTGATGCACCTTTGATGGTACACCTCTAGTGGGAAGCTTCCCCAGTCTTGAGCATTTGAAAGGACTTGCCAGGAGCCGGAGGTACAAATCGTGCCGCCCAGTTGCAGTGAACCCATCGTATTACGGTTTGGGAAACTGGGAAGTTGCAGATTGTCCCAGTGCCTCCAGCAGGACACGGGGTGAGCCTGACCCAGAAGGAGGAAATAGTTTTTCCAAGCTGCGGCTGCTACCCTCCTGCTCCCTTCACGTCTCCACTTAGCTTTCTCTACAGCTGATCCTGGCCTTGAGACTGAGAAAGGAGTCTCAAATTTCCATTGCTAAACCAGACGTTGTTAAGTGAGTTTTGCACCCTTTCACTGTTGTTAAGCGGATCAGGTTTCCCCATTGACTTTGCCCACCAGAAGCTCGCAAAAGGGGATCGCGTGATCCCAGGACACTGCAATCGTGGTAAGTCCATGCCGGTTGCCAAGTGTCCCAAATTTTGATCCCGTGACCACGGGGGATGCTGCGGTGGTCGTTAAGTGTGAAAAGGGTCACTTTTTTCAGTCCTGAACGGTCGGTAAAGAAACCAAGTTGAGGCTCATTTGTATCGGTCCTCTCTTCCTCCAGGAGACGTATTTGATGAAGCACATGTCGAAACATACGGTAGTGGAACACCTGGTGAACCAGCACTCTCCTCAGAGGACGGAGTCCCCCGGAATCCCCGTTCGGATATCCCTCATCTGAAAGGCAGAGAAGCAGCGCCCCCCCCCCCTTGCGTGACGGACCTTCGCAAAGGCCCGAAACGAGGAAAGGGAGCAAGATGGAGATCTTCGGATTATGCAAAACAGCCGTAGTGCTCTCCCTGTGCGGTTTCCTCAGATTTCTTGACAGTGTACAGCACTGTGCTCAGGAGGACCAAGAGACACCCCCCTCCCATCTGTCCCCCACCCCTCATTCACCCCCGAGCAGCCTCGGGCCTTGACTATGTTTGTGGAGGGGACATGTCCTCTGATGTTGGGGACAACCAAAGACAATTCCACAGCACTTTCACCCTCCCTCCCTCACTTCTCCAGGAGCTCCGTTGTCTGGGATCGCGGCATTCTGTTTTTTTCCTGTATTTCCTCCCTTTTCTCAATTCAGATCATTTTTTCCCCTCTCCCCTCCCGCCCCCCCAAAAAACACACATGGGCGCAGATTTGAGAGATCTTTCTGACACGGAGCGCACGATCCCTCTGGACTCCACCCTGAAGCCATTGTGAGTCTTTTGAAGTATTTTGGTGCTAAATTGGAAGGAGACCCGACACCCCAGAAAAGCCTCAAGAGAAGAGAGAGACCGTCTGGCGGATGCAACAATGCCACACGCCAAATGTTGTAAACCTGTACCCAACTCACGGCCGGCATGACGTCAGAGAGAATCGTGGACCTGTCTTGTGTGGGAAATGGAACCGACCTCGGGTCTTTTTCAAGAGAGGGGAAAGCTTGGGGAAGATTGCAAAACTCAGTGGGGAGATCCTCTACGCATTGGGGCAAGGAGGGACGATAGAACCAGAGCACTTGTAACAGTACGTCAGGAACGTCCGCTGCATTTCGACCCGGGTTTGACCACCCTGGTGGCCTGCTGGGACGAGACAAACCATTGGACGAGATCCGTCATGTAGAGAAGACGAGGTTGCCACCCGTCCCGGCACAACAGCTCTAGGGGACGTGCCTCCATGCACGTGCTTTAGCCATGTCCAAGTTCCAAGTAGGTGGTTGGGATTTTATATTCCCACTGAGTCGGAAACTGTATTTGGCCGATGGGCCAAGTGAGTCTTCAAGGGGGAGGACAGCAGGATCCCTCACTTTACCATTTCTTTCCCTCCCCCTCCCCCAAAATCATCAAGTCTGTCCCTCCCACTTTGTGGTCGCCCCAATTCATCTCTAGATGACCAAAAGACGCATCAACAGAGGCTCCTTCGCCTCCTGGTTGGTGTGTGAGGGACAAAAGATGACCATCTGTGGTGAGAACTTGCAGGAAACTCATTGATCTTACGGGTGGGGTGGGGGGAATAATCCAAGAGCCTTAGAAAAGTGGTCTTCCCCCCAGACAAAGAGTAATTATGCAGCTTTTCAATCTCAGGCGTACCGGTAGTCCTGCTTACAACTGTAATGGAGCCTGCACATTACACTTGTTAAGTCGTAACAGTTGTAAAATGGGTACCTCACATGGCTGGCCCAATTTTACAACCTTTTTTTTTTGGCGGCAGTTGTTAAGCGTATGTGGCGGTAGAAAATGAACACTGTACTCATTAAGTGTACGTCACCGTTGTTATAGCAAATCCATTGCTTACTCTTAACAGGGACCAGTCATAAGTCAGGGACTACCTATATAGTTGGAAGGGGTCCTCCCCCCCCCGACCCAATAGCAATCAAGGCCTTCCTTTCTTCCACATGCAAGTGGGCTGTGGCATAACCACATTAGTTTGTAAGAGGCTAAAGGCTAAAGACCTTGCATCTGACCCATCGATTTTTAGGCAGGACTTTAGTTCACATCATTCCCAGCCTGCCGGCATCCCGAACCCATCAAAAGTGTCAAGGGCAAGTATTTCTCAACCTCAGCCACTTGAAGATGTGTGGACTTCAACTCCCTGAGTCCTCCACCTAGCTCTGTCTTCCCCCCCCCCCCTTTCCACCTCCTAGAGCAGAGAAATTGCAGAGGAAGGGATTATAAGAGAGTAAGCAGGCCACAAAACACATGAAAAAGAATGCATTATCGCCAGGGGATTCCGGGTGTTGTCCACCTGCCTTCAAGCGGCCATGGTTGAGAAACTGAGCTTCTGTTCTTGGTTATCCTTGTTTCTGGCTTGGTTTTTGCCTTGGGGGGAGGCACAGGACAGACCCCACCTTCCACCCCACCACCCACAAAAAAAAATGGCCATTTTCCATCCTTGACTTGAGTTTTGCTTCTATCTTTCTAAAACCAAAACTACACAATACCGCCCGACCAACGGCTGCCTCTTGCAAAAATTTTACAGGCAAACCCAAATGCAACTCCACTCCCCTGCCTGTTTGTCTAAATAGGGTAAGGGGAGGAAGACCTCCACCCCCTCCCCACCAACACAACTGAAAATCCACCTCTCTCTCTAATCCCCCTTTGCGATCCCTATTAGGTTTTTTTTTGGGGGGGGGGAAGATATGAATTAACTTTCTTTTTTTAAAAAAACAAAAGAAAAAAATATTTTTACGCCTTAAAAAATGCTGTTTTTTTAAGCAAGTTGTTTCTTTCTTGCCGTTTATACCAATTTGGTCCTTCCTCCCCCTTTTTAAAAAAATACTTTTCCTTTCTCGGTTTTGAATTGATGTTGTATGATATTCAATATTGTATCCTCTCCTTTTTTTTTTTTTTTGGCATGTTAATAACTGTGTAAATAAGACTCTTATACATATTGTTAACATCTTTTTTTTTCTATATAAAAGCCCAGGAAGCATCTAGCTAGTGCCCTCATTAATGGGGAAAAAAAGGAATTTTTTTTAAAAAAAAATAGAGAGAGAAGGAACATCCTTCCTCCCGATTTCTAAAACTCTCATGTTGTGGAAAGAGCAGAGCCTGTCTCTGGTTCCGGGCAAACGTTCGCATCATTCAGAAAAATTAAAAAATAATTATTACCAATATATGAGAAATTATCACTTTTTAAAAGTTGCTTTGTATTTCTTCTCTGTTGTGGAAAGCAAATAATAAAATGTCTTTTCAATCTTGGCCTGGACTTGGCGTAGGGGCATCTCCTTTTCCGTGGGCAAAGGAGCCTGGAGAGGGGGGGGTTGCAACTCAAGGACACCCCCCGCCCCAAAAAAAGGCTGATGTCTGCATTCACCTACGTTAAACTACCAAAACCTTGCTTAGCAAACAGCAAACACGATGCCCATCAGAACAAAGCAATTATAGGTCGTCCTCGATTTACGACCGTATTGGAGCCTCCCCGTTACAGGCATAAATCATGATGGTCGTGAAGTAAATCACCTCTCTGATCGACCCGATTTTGCAACCTATTTTTGTGGCGGTCGTTTAAAAATTATTTTTAAATAAATAAATTTTTAAATTTTTATTCTTTTTATTTTATTTTAAAATTTATTTTTAAAAAATAAATTTAAATTTTTTTTTTTTTATTTATTAGATTTATATTGCCGCCTGTTCGCCAAAAGTGATAACTGAATCAACTTGAGTGTGAATTTTGATGACGTGACCACACGGATTTTGCAACGGTCGTAGGCGTAAAAAATCATCATAAGTTACTTTTTTTAGTACACGTGTAACTTTAAACGGTCACTGAATGAACGGTCGTAAGCCAAGAACTACGCGTAACCATGAGGACCAGTAGAAAGTACCTTTTTACTGCTGTCATAATTTTAAACAGCGGCTTAAAGGGATGGACGTAAGTCGAGGACTAGCTGCATTGGTGTTTTTGATTTCAGAAAGCTGACCAGCATTATCCAGAACAGGATGGGCTATGGAACCTATCAGTAAATTCAAACAACCGCCAAGAAGGTGGTTAATGCCTATTGTGGTTCTTTTAAAAGACCAAGGGAAGGGCAAGTTGTTACGGAAACTGATGTTGGGTGGAGAGGAATCTAATGCCTGATGGATGGTGGACTCTATTCCCATCATCCACAAACACATAGTCAGTCGCAACAGCACAGCCAGGCGCTGCTATCCTCCACGCCTTCACAGGAACCGAGTCATTTTAAATGCCGTAAGAGAACTAGGAATGAGAACGGCCTCCGAGAAACTACGCCCAAATCTTCCCGTACAAAAAATTGACAGATGATCTGGCAGCCCAGGTATTTTCACTTCTCCTTTTTCAAAAAAAGATACTCGTGAAGGATATTGGCTATTTTCAGCCCTCGGGGCTCAGCTGAAGACCATTTTTTAAAGACACTTTTTTTCCCAAAGATGTTTATTAAAAACCAGGTGTTGGAAGAAACGATAGAAAGTCCTTTTCTTGCAGCCCGGAAGGCTTTGGTGAGTGTCCAGCACACGGGAAAACGAGGCGTTGCAAACTGGCGACCACAGAGGGGGACAGCTCAGCTGCACTCCGGCTTGCCTCCCTTATCCGTCCCTGATTGCCCAAGGAGAGCCCACCCACTCCTGACACCCCTGAGGCCTGCCCCATCTTCCAGAGAGAAAACCAGCCCCTCCTGCCCTCCCTTGGTGGGTTTTTTTCCAAATTGGGGTGTGTGTGAATTGATGCTCCTAACAAATGCAAAATGTTTCTTAAGGCAGCTGGGAAACTGGTCTCAGTTCCATGGAATCGCCTCCCAAGCAGATTTTTGGAAGGGGAGGGGGAGCACCCAGGACAGGCCATGTTTGTGGCTCCAACCTGGCCACTCCCCATTTCAAAAAAAGAGCGTTGGGGGGGGGGAAAGATGGACGGCAGAAAGAAAGAAAAAAGGAGGGGAGCTTTGTCTGGATTTCTGCCTAGGAAGGATGGCACGGGGCCCAATGAGCCCGAAAGAGCTGCAGGGGGCTGGGTGGGGCCAGAGAGATGGGAAAGTGCACTATGTGGCACCAATGTCACACACACACACACACACACACACACTTAGCTACACAAAAGTTTAAGGCAACGGTCCTGTTTGGCTTTGAGGTTCCCGAGAGGCTTTGTCCAATGCAAAGTGGGTGGGGGACTGAGGCTGAAGAGGGCCTGGTGGCCCCCTCCCTTCTCCTCTGTCCAAGGGGTACCACTTTCCTCCCCTCATGTGGAGAGGATTCCTGCAGGTGGGGAAGCTACGGACTACTACGTCGTCGTCGTCATCATCATCGTATGTACACAGCCCCACAGCCCTGCCCTCAGGGCATTGGGTCACCAAGACGGGGGGTCTCTTCTCCCCATCCCTTCCATCAGCAGGGGCTCTTTGTGCTCAAGTTACCTGGCGAGAAGAGGGAGTACTGGCCCAACGGCCAATTCCACCTGAGCTCTCCCCTCCCTTCCCCAAGCTGATCAGCGTCTGTCCACCATGGCCCAGCACCAACCCCGGCTCCTAAGAGTCCTTCAACATGCAGATGCGGGCATAAATCTTCAGGGCAGGCCCTAATTTGATGTTCATGGCGCTCATGAGGTGATCTTCCTTCAGCAGCAGCAGCGCCTGGCCATCGATCTCCTGGGTGCGGAACTCGTCGGCGATCTCTTGACAGCCTGCAAGGTGGGGAAACATATCCCATCAGCTCAAGAGACTTTTGTCCCCCTCCAGCACCCCAATTTCACAATCCCCAGGGATCCAAGATGGATGACGGGTAGCTTTCTTGACGTAAAAGGAACAACCAGGGTACGAAAGATGGAAGTCCGAGCTTCGAAGGAGGCTAAGTCACCATACAGAGCTCAGGAAAATTTTGCAAGCCTGCCAGGATTTCTCTCTACTTCAGCTTATACCAGACAAAATCCTGGAAGAAACCAAAGTTCCTACTTCATCTTATACTGTGGGGCTGCAGTGGTTAGAGTACAGTACTGCAGGCTACTTCTCCTGACTGCCGGCTGGCTGCAATCTGGCAGTTTGAATCTCACCAGCCTCAAGGTTGACTCAGCCTTCCGTCCTTCCAAGATGGGTAAAATGAAGACCCAAAATTGTTGGGGGCAAGAAGCTGACTGTAAACTACTTAAAGAGGGCTGAAAAGCACTATAAAGCTAAGTGCTATTGCTATACCTAACAAAATTGAGACAGGGTTATAGTTGGAGTTTGTGGCGCTTCTTTAACTTCTGTTGTTCTCTTAAAGTCCTTCAATCACAACTTTCCACTGGGGAGGGGATTTTTCACAGGCAATTAAGTAGCCCAACATGGGACAAGGAGATGGGGTTCCAACTCTTGGGAAACTCGTGGAGGTTGGCCCATCATTTAGCGGCAGATGCTTACCGGGCAGGGAGTGGATGAATTCGTACACGTCTTCCACATTCCACTTGGTGGGCTCACTCGGCAGGAAGTGGCGTTCCATGCCCACCAGATCCCGCAGGTGGACATCCGGCAGTTCCATGTCTCGTTCACCCTGCCGCCGGCGGGAGGCGGACGAGCTGGCCGAGATGGGGGAGAGAGGCTCTTCGTAGCTGGAATTGTCCGAGCAGCGGCTAGAGTCCTCTTGTCCGTGGCTGAGCTGGAGAGAGCTGGATACCGCCATGGGTGCAGAACTGGGGGGCAAGGAGGCCGGTACCTACGGGCCCAAACAGGATAAAACCAGATTGAAAGATCTGCCTTCGTACCCGTTCTAGCTCAGAACTACATCTTCTGGATGGAATGACAGGTAGTCCTCAACATACGACCACAACTGAGCCCAAAATTTAAGTGAGAAATTTGTTAAGTGAGTTTTGCCCCATTTTAAGACTTTCCTTGCCACATTGGTTAAGTGATTCACTAAAATGTTAAATTAGTAACACGGTTGTTAAGTGAATTAGATGCCAAGTGTGCAAATTTTGATCACGTGACCAAGAAGGGGTGGCAGTGTGAAAAACGGTCATAAGTCACTTTTTCAGTGACGTTGTAACTTTGAATGGTCGCTAAACAAACTGTTATAAGTCGAGGACTACCTATACGACCGAAAAGGACAGAACCATAACCTTCTCAATTTCTCCACTTCAGAACAGTATTTTTCAGAGTATAAGATGCTCCGGACTATAAGATGCACCTACCTTTTTTTGGGAGGAAAACAAGAGAAAAAAAACTGCCTCTGCCTCCCAGCAATTTACCTCCTTGCAGCAAGCAGCAGAGGCCCACACGGCAATAAGCCACGGCAATCCCTGCAGCCTGAAACAGCTGAGAGTCAGGAGGCCGATCCAACCGACAATCAGCTGCTTGTGCTAATCAGGCTGTGCTGAAGCTGAAATGGGCAGTTTGCTACAAGGAGGTAAATTGCTGGGAAGCAGAGGCCAAAGGGTGGGGCGGGTGGGCAGGGCTACATTCAGTGTATAAGATGCACCCAAATTTTCAGTCCCTTTTGTGTGTGGGGGGGGAAGTGTGTCTTATACTCCGAAAAATACGGTATTCTGAATTTCCCTTTCTTAAGAAAATACCCCAAAGTCTGAGTCCCTTGATTGCCCATCCCCCACCCAGCTAACCGTTTTTTTGCTTTCTTTAGTGAGCGGGGGAAGGGCTCCCTTGCAGGGTCGGCGTCGGCAGTGCGCAGGCGTGTTCGGTTTCTGCAACTTGCTGCGGTCCGGATGGAAGAGTCCCACTCGCTTGGTGCAACCCACATTATACCTAGGGGAGGGGGACAGAGAAGTTAATACGGTACTGTGGAGAAGGAAGACCAAGTCTCCCATCTGAATCTAAGCCAGGCTCAACCCTGCTTAGCTTGGAGAGCCGAGTGTCACCGGACGGGCTAGGAGCACCCAACTTTGCTCCCTACGGATGTCCGGACATTCTTGTCGATGTGTCCAAGAGAGGAAGAAAGAGTCAACTCAAACCAAGATAGGTAGGAAATAAATTTGATAATTACGGGTAGTCCTCGAGTTACAACAGTTCGTTTAGTGACCGTTCAAATATAAAACGGCAGTGAAAAAAGCGACTTATGACCATTTTTCACGCTTACAACTGTTCTTTGATGACTTATGACCGTTTTTCACGCTTCCGACCATTGTATGGTCACGTGATCAAAGGATGCTTGGCAACTGACTCATATTTACGACGGTCACAGTGTTCCGTGGTCACATGAACCCCTTTGGCAATCTTCTGACGAGCAAAGTCAAGAGGGAAAACCAGATTCACCTCACAAACGTGTGACTAACAACTGCAGTGATACACTTAGCAACAGAAAATCATAGAATGGGGCAAAACTCACTCAACTATCGCACTTAGCAACAGAAATTTTGGGC